>NC_068403.1:12813806-12857140 GCF_023724105.1 Carassius gibelio | reverse complement strand
ACAAATAATGATTAATACATTTTTATTTTAAGCCTAAATGTATGATTGGGCAACTGCAAAAGTGCATTTAAGTTACTTGATTAACTTCCAAAGACATACATACACATATATACACACACATACATACATATATATCAGTTCAATAATGTATGTATTTGTAGATTGTATGTATTTATGTGCAGTATGATGTCTCTTTTAGTACATGCTGTGTGGTTAATATTTGTTTTATAATCGGTTTAATAATGAAAAAGTAATAAAAAAAACTGTGGGGTTTTGGAGGTTAGACGTGATTTACGACGGACTGTGTCTTGTACAGAAGTTACTCTGGCTTTTTTGTTATCCACATGAACTGAACCAAAGGCACATGTTAGCCAGCTAACACTCCCATAATGGGTTTAAATGGGATGCTGCGCAAATTACTAAGTGTAACGAAAGCCACAGACTTCGTTCAAGGTAAATGACATGTTATAAAACACTAGATAAATGGCGATAAAAGTGTGGCTTTGAATTAGCTGCTCCTCCTGTCTGCTCCCCAGTGCTGCCGTTAGTTCTGATAAGGCTAATAACTAGCAAATCAACCTCGCAATGTAAATTAAGAATAAGCAGAGAAGGCAACTTGATAAAAAAGAATAAACTTACCGGGGATGAAGTGGTTTCTCAACAGACAGAAATGAAAAGTTTAACAGCGACCCTGGAAGGAACTTTTGCGAGCTGAAATGTGCGGTACGTCGGTCTCCCATGAAGCTCGCGCAGACGCGCGCTGGCCGCCACACACCGCCGCGTGCTGCACAATGTAAACAAGTGTATTCTTCCGCGATGCGCGTCCCAGGGACTACTTCACGGACCACGCGACTGGAATTCGCATGCATACGGCACCGTTTACAGCAAGCGTCGGATTGTAAACGATAAACAAGATTAATTTGATAAATTTAGTTATGTCAAAACCGAGTTTTTAAGGTGAGTTTGAGAGCAGAGTAGCTGTTGGGGCGTGACGTCACGTCCACCTGCTGAGAACTGTAGTGCGTCGTCGCTAAAGACGCGAGAAAAAATTATGTTGCGCACTAGACCTGATATGATTTATTCCATGAGTGATTAATCAATATCATATTAAAAACGAGCTAGCGGGAAAAATATGTGGAGCTAATCTGGTGAAATGTGAATTAAATAAAAGGTATTGGAGATGAAGACAAGTGAAGACATTAAAGATTGCGTTTAAAGGTTGTGCAGCGCCACCTAGTGGTTACTACATTAGTATGTTATATCATAAATGCATGCAGTTGAAATGAGACATTTTTTTTTTTTTTAAATAACTGCAGTAGTCGAATTTCGAATTCTGCTTTGTATTTATTCAATATTTCAAAACCTATAAGCAAAAGAAAAGAAAAAATAATAATAATGTAACCGATTAAATACATAGAGATAAACAAAACATCCTGTGAGTGAAGCCCCGGTAGAACTCAAGGCACCATTCCAGAAGATTGACAATCAGTTTGAGGTTTCAGATCCTGATTGGGAGTTTGGAAAACCGACACAAATGCTCCTAAAAATACACTCAATAATCCACGTCAGTACTTGCATCTCATCGAGAGATCAGTGATAGGTAGGAAAAGGCTGAAATAAGGTCAGCTGCATGTACAGGATGTTTTGCACATCCCTGCCCACATGAAGGACAAAATCATAATTGTGCTTTTTAGTGCATTAAAGGGCCTGATTCCTGATTCAGTTCATTTTGGGCTTGAAGTTTCAGTCTTGACGAACCTAAATAAAATCACAGCAGTAAGTGAGCTAATGCAAAAAACACATCAGTAAAGACGAACACGAGAAACATGATTTTAACTCTCTCTATGCAAGTCCAGAAAGACACAGACAGGTGCAGATCTCAGACGATGAGGAATTATAACACCGGGAAACAGAAAGGAAATCTCTTTGGTACTGAAAAACTAAAAAATATATGCTCTGATGATTACACAGGTCATTTTCAGTTTCATAATTTGACAATATCTACACTAGCTCCCCTCCACTCAGAAGTTTTCCAACATAACCATCCATCCAAACGCAAAACAAACTACAACAATAACAAGACACAGTGTGATTACAGTGAATAAAAAGGCAGTTAGAAGCAAAGGCATAAGTTAATAAAAATAGACTTAATGATTTCAGACAATGAAAATACGAAGCATTTGGACTATTCTCACAAAGACGAGACACTAAGCACCTACAGCAACACAGAGAACAAAACGAAGGATATCGACCACGAGGCAATACCCGAAAAAGAAAGTTCACCAGTGCTTTGGCGCCATTCTAAAACAGCTTTGACTTACATAAAATACTACAGGAGGAGGTCTGGATACAGTTTTCTAAATCATAAAAGCAAAGCCGTTTGCAAGATGCAAGGATTTACCCTCATGTGATTAATACAGGATTATTTATTTTAATTTACGTAAATATCAAATTTAGGGTGAAAACGTGAAATTGCATATGCATTTTGCTGTATACTTAAGGTTATAACCAAGGCTGTTACACCCACTTACATTTGCTCTGAAAATCATTAATAACCTCCAAGCCAAAGAGTTTTTTTCCAAAGAGAAATGTGCAATACTTTTGCATAAAAGAGTTCCCAGAAGCAGATTAAGCTTAGCCTTAGACCTTTTTTTTTGACCATTTAAGGAAAAACAGCCCTAAAAAGTTTGATCCTAATGGATTTCTAACGCAATGAGTATATACTTTGACAAGCAGCAACTGTCACTGGACTGCACATTTGATCAATAAACCTAGAAATGTGGGGGCATTGCTCAATCGTGCTTTATATTACATATGCTACTGGCTATGTGAGCTTTATTGATATTGCCTAAATATCTGTTATGAGAAAACTCCTTATGAAAAGCATGGAGGGATTATCTGCAATGCTTTACAGCTTAAAAACAGGGCTGTATCGTTCCCTAAGTGATATGAAACGACCGCAAAACCAAAGTGTTCTGTTCGCCCAGGAGGGATTCTTTCTCCGTTTTCAGTCCATTTTCTAGGATCAGTCCAAAAACAGGGAAAACTGCGGTGAATGTACAAAGCTTGCTAATGTCTTGAGCGACCACCTTCAAATGCATGGTGCTCCTCGTGTGCTGAAAAAAACAAATTGGAATCAGTCATTAACAATTCTATGATGTCTTTGCACTTAAAATGTGTTAAATTACTTCTACCAAACCTATAAATACAATTAATTTAATGTATGACACTGTATCAAGCCATTAGGGTTTGCAGTGAGAATTATGTAAACTGCTGACACTTACGTTTATAAAATACTGCTTTAAAAGATATCTGTGGAAGAAGTTCGTAGATTCTTCCTAAAACGTTGGCCTCGTTGGCAAAAGAGGCGTTTCCATTCCAGACCTGAACCACATCTTCTCGTTCTCGCACACTGACACTTACTCCTACCACCTCGTCCTCTAAAAGACAAACAGAGATTTAATTATTTATTTAAATGTTATCAATAAAATAAACTTAATTTCATAGAACATGTTTCTGTGCTCACCTGATGCACAGTAATCTGTGAACTGTTCACCAATTGTAGCCAATAGCAGCTCCTTCCACACAGCTAACTGGTAGAAAAAAAAAAAAATATGGACAGATATGGACAAATTATATTTTGGCAGTGAAAGCACATAGCAGAATGTATAGGGAAATGCAGAATTTGTGTATGTATTTAACATATTTACATTATGCAGTCAGTCTACAAGTCAAAGTGTAGCAGACTTACTGTGCTCTCCTTTGGCACTTTCATTTTCCAAACACCTCCCTTGGCATTGCTTTCCTCTTCCCTGTGTAGACAGATACAAAATATTTTTAAACAAAATGGTTTATATTAATAGCCCCAAAGCATTTCCCAAGCTAAAGACAGATCCACATTCCAGTTAAAAGGTTTGTGGACATAAGATTTAGCTTTTAAAGGAAGTGTCTTATGCTCAGAAAGGCTGCATTTATTTGATCAGAAACACCGTAAAATAACTAACTTAAAATAACTTTTCTATTTGAATATATTTTCAAATGCAATGTATTTCTGTGATGCAAAGCTGAATTTTCAGCATCATTACTCCAGTCTTCAGTGTCTCATGATAGATGACAGATATCTTTGCTGCTTAAGAAAAATTTTTATTAACAGTTTAAATGAAACAGAGTTGCTCAGGATTTTTTGATGAATACAAAGTCTGAAAGAGCAGCATTTATTTGAAATAGAAGTTTTGTAACATTATACAGGTGCTTCTCAATAAATTAGAATGTCGAGGAAAAGTTCATTTCAGTAATTCAACTCAAATTGTGAAACTCGTGTATTAAATAAATTCAGTGCACACAGACTGAAGTAGTTGGTTCTTTTAATTGTGATGATTTTGGCTCAAATTTAACAAAAACCCACCAATTCACTATCTCAACAGATAAGAATACTTCATAAGACCAATAAAAATATAAACACTTTTAGAGAATTGTTGTCCTTCTGGAAAGTATTTTCATTTACTGTACATGTACTCAATACTTGGTAGGGGCTCCTTTTGCTTTAATGACTGCCTCAGTTCGGCGTGGCATGGAGGTGATCAGTTTGTGGCACTGCTGAGGTGGTCTGGAAGCCCAGGTTTCTTTGACAGTGGCCTTCAGCTCATTTGCAGTTTTTGGTCTCTTGTTTCTCATTTACCTCTTGACAATACCTCATAGTTTCTCCACGGGGTTCAGGTCTGGTGAGTTTGTTGGCCAGTCAAGCACACCAACACCATGGTCATTTAAACAAATTTTGGTGCTTTTGGCAGTGTGGGCAGGTGCCAAATCCTGCTGGAAAATGAAATCAGCATCTTCAAAAAACTGGTCAGCAGAAGGAAGCATGAAGTGCTCCAAGATTTCTTGGTAAACGGGTGCAGTGACTTTGGTCCATTGTGTGAAAACCAACACCAGCAGATGACACTGCACCCCAAATCATCACAGACTGTGGAAACAGTCCAAACTTAACACTGGACTTCAAGCAACTTGGGCTATGAGCTTCTCCACCTTCCTCCAGACTCTAGGAAATTGGTTTCCAAATGAAATACAAAACTTGCTCTCATCTGAAATGAATTTGAACCACTGGGCAACAGTCCAGTTCTTCTTCTCCTTAGCCCAGGTAAGATGCCTCTGATGTTGTCTGTGGTTCAGGAGCGGCTAAACAAGGGGAATACGACAACTGGAGCCAAATTCCTTAACACATCTGTAAGCCTTGACCCCAGCATCAGTCCATTCCTTGTGAAGTTCACTTAAATTCTTGAATCCAGTTGGCCTGACAATCCCCAGAAGGCTGCAGTTCTCTCGGCTGGTTGTGCATCATTTTGTTCCACACTTTTTTGTTCCACTCAACTTTCTGTTAACATGCTTGGATACAGCACTCTGTGAACAGCCAGCTTATCGGCAGTTAATTTTTGTGACTTACCCTCCTTGTGAAGGGTGTCAATGATTGTCAGAGACCATTTTGAAGGCCCTGGAAACCTTTGCAGGTGTTTCGAGTTGATTAGCTGATTGGCATGTCATCATATTCTAATTTGTTCAGATAGTGAATTGGTGGGTTTTTGTTAAATGTGAGCCAAAATTATCACAATTAAAAGAACCAAATACTTAAACTACTTCAGTCTGTGTGCACTGAATTTATTTAATACACGAGTTTCACAATTTGAGTTGAATTACAGAAATAAATTAACTTTTCCTCGACATTCTAATTTATTGAGAAGCACCTGTAAATGTCTTTACACACAATTGTGATCAATTCAATGCATCACTGTTGATAACAAGTTATAATTTCTTTTAACAATAAAAAATAAAAAAGAACAAATAACGTGAATTGGCTGAAGACTCACCACAGTGGTCTTCTTTCTCCTCGCATTAAGTGGTAGCTACACCTCAGAGGGAGGCAGGACACAGGAGGAATGTTGTTGTACACACTCCAGAAACTCTTTATGTTATGAAAAACAGGTGATCCATAATATATCAGCAACAATATATTCCCCAACTGCAATGGTAAACTTTTTTTTCTGCTGCCTTACAAAACTATTTAACACTATTACTGTCCATTACAATATTTTGGTGCCTAATTTCATTTAAGTCATATACAAATCTAAATGTATGCTATAATGAATTGGAAAGATGCATTTAATTCAATTAAAATGAATAAATCTTGATTAATATATCAAAGGACTAGTTTTTCAGGTTGATCAAGCAAAACATAAAATTCTAATTACAAAATGACTTCTAATAAAAGTGCAACACCTACCTGTACAGTGTGGACAGTGTATATCTTTTTGAGATTTGATTCACACTCTGCTGCCGTTGTACCTGGTAATGACCTTAAATATATAAAGAATTAAAAATAATTACAAAATGCACACTAATAAATAGATTTAAAAGAATAATTCACTTAAAACTTTAAATTCTGCCATCATTTACACACCCTTGTGTCATTCCAAACCTGTATGGCTCTCTGTCTTCCGAGGAACAAAGGTGAATTTCTTAGTAATATAAATCAAAATAGTGGCTAAGATAATGAAAGTGAATGTGAACTGTTGCTTAAAGCTTCAAAATTACAAATGATTGCTTGAAGTGCTGTCTTTTTTGTCATTTTGAAGCTTGACAGCTTCATATCATGTGATTAAAAACAATCTAGACATTCTTCAGAAATTCCCCTTTTGTGTTCCATGAGCAAAGGAATATCATAATTTTTGTAATGACATGAGGGTGAGTAAATAAAGACAGATTTTTAGCTGAACTATACCTTTGAACAAGACATCTCTACACTATGCTAAACTTGGCACATCATCCATATCTGTATCATAAACCATAGATTCATAGGGGTGTTATCTCCGTCTTATGTCAAGTGCTATTCAGTGCTTGTGATAGTCCCATAGGACACAGAACACAAGCATTTCACAATCCTTATGGCAACCAAATGTCAGTTTGATTGTAAAACAGGACTTCAACCCTTTGAGAACCATTGCCAAAAACTGCAGAGAAGATTTTAAGGAAGAGAACCTTAAGGAAAAGTCCTATGCAAATGAACAAGCAACTTAAAAGTGGTCACTTATTCTTCACTAACAGTGTCCTACATTTTAAAAACACCGACAAAACTTAAATTGGCTAGTGACAAAGCCTTGATGTACACCTTTGCCATATTACTCTGCTGAGTTACAGAGCTCCAGAAACAACATGCAATCTGATATTAAATAACAACCATGACCTACAGGTGACTCGACCTACTTTACTAAGTTATTATATCAGCTATGCGTTATGACACTCTTAAAGCTTACAAACACTTAATAGAAGAACCTGAACCATCTACTATTGTTAGCGGTGCTCGTTTAGAAACTGAAAATAGTAAGGTTGGTTAGCTATATAAAAAAAAGAGAAATACCAATCTTGGGCCTTTGTTGTCAGGCTCGTGGATATAGAAAGTGGAATCCTTATTAACAGTAATATAGCAAAATCAGCCTACCGATCCAGCCAGAAGGTCCACGGGGAGTGCAGCGGCAGCGAGGTGCCGTCCTCGATGTGGTTGGTGATGTTTTCCAGCTCTCTCTCGTCGATGTGGATGTCGTTTTCCGTAGAGTTCACAGGGCTGCTTTGTCTCGCCGTGTTCAGCTGCAGGTTTGGGGTTGCAGGAACCGCCATTTTTGCTTTATTGCCACTAATCGATGTCTGAGCGTTTTGCCGGGAGATCTATAATAATCTCCACATCCAAAAATAGGCAGATTATTGATGCTGACTCATTTGCCGATCGGCCGGCTGGACTTGCCGCGTCACCGCACAACAACAACAACAGAGTCGGACTGGAGAGGGTGACGTCAGACGCAGCGCGCCCCGTCTCACCGCACTTCAATATAAAAGCATTCAGACGCACTCTTAAAACAAGTGGTGTCAATTTCAAAGGTTTGAGATTTTAATCAGGCAAACCACTGGTAAGAAACCAATCTGTTATCTAGCTGATTCATCTGATGGCGTTGGCTTGTAGGCCATTTCGTATCGGCGTCAAACTGTGTTGATATTTTTAACAAAACTTGAAATAAGTCAAAATAAAATAAAATCTGAATAATAGATGAAAAACTTTTTAATTGACAATTGAAATTTACTAACTAAAATCAGTGAATGATATCTTGGCAGTGAAGTATAAGTTAAACTGAAATAAAAAAGGTTACAATTAAATAGAAATATGCAGTCTGTTTAATCCTTAAAATGTCAAAAGTGCACAAAATTACTAAAATAAAATTAAAATAGATTAATGCCAAATAGATATGTAAGAAATTGTAAAAGTGCATAAATTACTACTATTAAATATAAGTAACCATTTTGATTATTATAAGTTATTTTGACTTTGCTTTTCAATTTTTATTATTATGTATTTAATTTTAATATATTGAAGTATAAGATTATGATTAGGGAGGTAAAGTTGATATTTGGAGTATGATAAAAACCAATGACCAGTTCAGACCAGCTAGAAACCAGCTATGTTCCTAAACACAACTAAAACCAGAGGGTGGATAGGATATGTTACTGTATCAACATCCTTTGTTTGCCGTCTGATTTAAGGGGTTGGGATTGAGACATACAAAAATCCATTGATGTTCCAGTAATTAATGCAACAACAAGAGATGTTGATCGAAGAGTATATGTCTTATCTAAATCACACTAGGAAGGTTTGCTAAAATTGTAGTAGATTCAGTGGATATCTAATAAACAATTAGTGAACGTGTCAAAGAGCTTGTGATTACAAAACCAATTCCAAAAAAGTTGGGACACTGTACAAATTGTGAGTAAAAAAGGAATGGAATAATTTGCAAATCTCATAAACTTATATTTTATTCACAATAGAATATAGATAGCATATCAAATGTTGAAAGTGAGACATTTTGAAATGTCATGCCAAATACTGTCTCATTTTGGTTTGGATTTCATGAGAGCTACACATTCCGAAAAAGTTGGGACAGGTAGCAATAAGTGGCCGAAAAAGTTAAATGTACATGTAAGGAACAGCTGGAGGACCAATTTGCAACTTGTTAGGTCAACTGGCAACATGATAGGGTATAAAAAGAGCCTTTCAGAGTGGCAGTGTCTCTCAGAAGTCAAGATGGGCAGAGGATCACCAATTCCCCCAATGCTGCAATGAAAAATAGTGCAGCAATATCAGAAAGGAGTTTCTCAGAGAAAAATTGCAAAGAGTTTGAAGTTATCCTCATCTACAGTGCATAATATCATCCAAAGATTCAGATAATCTGAAATCTCTTTGCGTAAGGGTCAAGGCCAGAAAACCATCCTGAATGCCCGTGATCTTCGGGCCCTTAGACGGCACTGCATCACATACAGGAATGATACTGTAATGGAAATCACAACATGGACTCAGGAATACTTCCAGAAAACATTGTCGGTGAACACAATCCACCGTGCCATTCGCCGTTGCCAGCTAAATCTCTATAGGTAAAAAAATATAGGTAAAAAAAAATCTAAACATGATAAAGAAGCGCAGGTGTTTTCTCTGGGCCAAAGCTCTGTGGTCAGATTAATCAAAATTTGAAGTTCTTTTTGGAAAACTGGGATGCCATGTCATCCGGACTAAAGAGGACAAGGACAACCCAAGTTGTTATCAGCGCTCAGTTCAGAAGCCTGCATCTCTGACTGTATGGGGTTGCATGAGTGCATGTGTCATGGGCAGCTTACACATCTGGAAAGATGAGCACCATCAATGCAGAAAGGTATATCCAAGTTCTAGAACAACATATGCTTCCATCCAGACGTCGTCTCTTTCAGGGAAGACCTTGCATTTTCCAACATGACAATGCCAGACCACATACTACATCAGTTACAACATCATGGCTGCGTAGAAGAAGGATCCGGGGACTGAAATGACCTGCCTGCAGTCCAGATCTTTCACCCATAGAAAACATTTGGCGCATCATAAAGAGGAAGATGTGACAAAGAAGACCTAAGACAGTTGAGCAACTAGAAGCCTGTATTAGGCAAGAATGGGGCAACATTCCTATTCCTGAACTTGAGCAACTTGTCTCCTCAGTCCCCAGACGTTTGCAGACTGTTATAAAAAGAAGAGGGGATGCCACACAGTGGTGAACATGGCCTTGTTCTTTGAGATGTGTTGATGCCATGAAATTTAAAATCAGTTTAAACATTTAATATGTCATCTATGTTGTATTCCGAATAAAATATTGAAAATATAAAAATTCCACATCATTGCATTCTGTTTTTATTCACAATTTGTACAGTGTCCCAACTTATTTGGAATCGGGTTTATATATATGCACCCATTTTAAAGTCAAGATGAAGCAGAAGTAGTAACATTCTATACTGTAATGTCCGTATATGAGTTTAGCGGATTGGGAGGATTTTTTTTGGGAGGAGCTTAGCATTGGGTGATTGCCTGATGGGATGTTGAGATGTGGATGCAGTTGAGCATGAGCTTGCAGTAGTGGGACTAAATGAAGAGGTCCTGCATACATCACCAGAGAGAAGGAAGGTCCAGTTAAGACATTGTGAGTGAACATCATGAGGTCAAAAAAAAACACACACACAAAAAAAAACACATATGCATAGATGATTTCTTCCCAATAATAACAACAGCATGCATTCAGAAAACAGAGGATCAAAGTTTCCAAGATGCTTTGAGACTGTAATGACTTTCAGAAGTATTTTATTAGCTTCATGAGCTTCTAGATTTTTAACAAAGTTCCGAATGAATGTGTAAACCTGTGCAAATTGTCCTTATGGGCGAGAAGAAGACAGTTTTTTCAACACAATGCTATATTGGGAGTTTTTTCAAAATTAATAGTAGAGATCTTGGTAAACCATAAATATACTGTATGAACTCTCACAAATAGATAATTTGCTTCATACTCCAACAACTGCCGGTTTCTCTCTCTCCACACTTTCGTTGCCATGAAGTTGAATAACAGACAGTACTGTGAATCTCTTTATAATTTTACAAGAAATATGCAAAGGTTTAAAGACTAAAAACAGAGCAATATAAAGAACAATATTCTAAATACTGTCTTATCATCTTGTGAACCACAAAACATGTCTACATGGTACACCGTATGGATTTCAAAGTTGGCCTTGTAGTTATAATACTGTAAACTCACATCATCACAGTTTGTGTTTCCACCATGTAAACACATAAGAGTTTGTCATATGAGATAATAAGGGAACAAATCTCCCTGTACACAGTGGTCAAGCGTGACCTTATCATTGAGAACTTGCTTTCTACGAACAGCCGAAGCAACAGATCGTCGACACAGAGCTGGCTGAGAGATTGAGGAATGAGCTCAGATACTGTACATATAGCATAAAGGATTCTACGCTCTAAACACAAAGTCAAAACAGCAGTCTGCACGATTTAATGACAATGAACTATAATAATGCAAACTTGGGAGCGCTGATTTCCATGGTGCACAAAAAAGTAGGGCACAGAATATACAGTGGGTCTCGGCCTGACAGTGACTCACGTGAACATCAACACATCAATCTACAAGGTGCTCCACGAGGGTTTTCGTTAGGTACACTTCCGCCGATGTGTCAAGATGGAAATTGTCTGAATGGGTTGAAAACCTCCCTCTTCCATGTACAGTTACACGTTTGGCTATAGGAGCTCCTGGCCTCGCCAAGTGGCATTGAGGTGTCTGAATCTCTTCCCATTTAGATGGTCTCATTGTGCCCAGTAGAATGGTCTCTTCTGGGGGTGGAGGCGCGGGATGACCCCTTGTCCGTGCTCTCTGAGCTGGAGCTCAGGTGCTGCTGCTCAGAGCCAGCGCTGGAGGTGACAGTGGAGGAGGAGATGGAGGTGGAGCGGGTCTTCTCCTTAAAGTCTGTGATGATGACAGTCACATTGCCCACTGTTATAGCGAGCTGCTGAGCCGAGCTCCGGTCCACGTTCTTCAGTTTAGGTCTGAAGAGTAACAGAGGAAGTGAGAAAGAAAGAATTACACATCAACTTTATTACTGCAGCAATCATTGCGTAAACTATTAAATGGATAGTTCACCCTAAAATGAAAACGGTCATAAGTTACTCACACTCATGTCATTCCAAACAGTGTTAATATATGTGTGTGTGTGTATATATGTGTATATATATTAATAAACATTATTTCAGCTGGTTGCCAAGGAATCATTTCTTATATCTTTTAATTTAACATACTAAAATAACTACAATTGAAGAACTATATATATAAAAAAAAACATATCTGCAATACACATATAAAGATATTTGTAAAATGAAACCTGATAGATTTCTGTCCCTCCACTGAAAGTTCATTCAACCAAAACTTTCACATCAAATACGGTCAACTGAAGCTCAAATGTGCTTGACTGATATACGAGAACCAATCAGGTTTGATCTGATGTAAAATGTAATGTAAATGTTCTTGCATGTACAGTTGAGTTTCTGTAAATGCTTGATGTGACATTATCTTTTTTTTTTATCTTTCTAATGTCTTTTGGACCATCACATTTGAATCAACATTCAATGGAAGAACAGAAAATCTCCGAATTCATCAAAATTATCCTCATTTGTGTTTTAAAGATGAACAAAAGTCTTGTGGGTTTGAGAAGTAACTCATAATAAAATTGTCATTTTCGGGTGAACTGACTTTTTAAATATAAAGCAAGTTAGCAACGTTAAAAGGTGCGCCAAGTAATCTTAGGCTGCAGATGTAGTATATGCTGTAACTACATAAATTATCTTTCCAAAAGCACTGGCAGCCATTTCAAGATGTGATGCAGCATCAAGCAAAAGCAGACGTTTTTGTAGCCAATCATTAATTTACTCTGCAAACAAATGTGTCTTTTACTAACAGGATGAAGAGAGTATTCAGCTTCATGTGTTGAAATCCATTATAAGTAGTGGGCTCCCTTGTGTACAATGCAACAGCTTTTTCTAGGCCTCTAATATGACTATATGAGTCTTTACCTTATGTAAGTGCATACTTTCATAACGCTTTTGTCAGAAGTACTTTTCACTTCATTAGGAATAAACTACTGAGTTTATCTTTAAATGCTTAATTCAGCCCAAAGGTCTGAATATGATCATCCAGTTCTAGCTGTTATCTTTTCAGCAAGTTAAAGAGCCCATGGACTATGCAGATCAGTTCTGAACTTACCGTGAAATTTTAGATTTGTTATTCTTCGTGACAGACTTGCCAACCTTCATGCCATTACTTTCCCCAGCTGGACTTTTCTGAATGAGTTTGGGCCTGTAAATAAAATTCAATATGCCATTAATAACTATTATCATACAACTTTCCCCACACTCTATGGACTTAATCATTCATATGTAAATGTATTTTTATAGCAATTCTCCACTGGTGTTTTACTTAACATTTACATTTATTCATTTAGCAGAAGCTTTTATCCAAAGTGATTTAGAAATGACAAACATGCATTTCTCATTGCAGATTAGCAAATAAAATATAACCAGTTGAGTTATTACTTTAATTAATTATCCAATAAAAAAAAAATACATAGAACAGAAATAACCGAAATAAAATCTTTAACAGAGTGCAACAGCGGTCATCTACTTCTCAGTGGCAAAGGCTCCAGAACTATTTTTTACCATTCATTTTCTCATAGGGATATTAAAAAAAAAATCATTTAAGAATTCTAAGCTATGAACCAAACCAACCAGCTGCCAAAGGAGTCAAAACATTAACAACTATAAAAAAGTATAAGTATAAAAAAATCTTACAAAAAGACAAAGGTACAAGACTTAATGGCTTTAATGAGGGAAAGAACTACAATCCCATGAAGCATTGCAAATAAAAAACTAATTAAAACGGAGAAACTATTTAACTTTAAGATGTCGCTTATAGAAAATATTTAAGTAGTTAGAGAGCAAAGTGGGCATACCAACTATTACGTGATAGCATCTATTAACAAACTCGCAGCTCACAGCTGGACTGTCTTTATGGGTTTATAAATTATTGTAAAAACTCAGTTCCCCTGTGGAGAAAATTGATGGGATTTTTAATTCCAGAACCCCACTGTTATAAAGTAAACTAAAAATACATGCATTACCAGAATAAAAATCATTTGGAATAATTAATTAATTGCATATGCTTGTTATCTTTGACAGCCCTAATAACAATATCTGATTAAATCAATCTAAAAGAAAGAAGACCACTTGCAGAGCATGGCTGCATAAAAACACTCACTTCATCTTCTTAGCAGTGGGTTTTTTACTGGGCGTGAGGCTTTTAGGTCTCTCTTTGTGTTTCTCCATCATGGCTCTCTCTATTTTTCCTTTTTTGAGTTCCTCTCTCTCTGCACCCATCCTCTCTGCCGGCTGCATCCCAGAGTCTGCTGTGAGCGGATGATCTTTATCCATGTGAAGTTTGTCCAGCATTGATCTGTCTGTCTGCTCTCTGTCTGTTCTGTTGTGCTGCTGCTGCTGCAGGTCTGGGGTCAGTCCTGCTCTCTCAGGCCTCCTGTCTGTATGGAGCGACTGCGGTTTGTCTAGACCACGCTCCGGTCTCTGATCCTTGTGAGACTGACCTCCATCCAGACTTAATCTCTCGGGATGGTCGGAGTCAGGGTGGAGACTGCTGAGTCTATCCGAGTCGGAGTTGTCCATGTCGAAGTGGTCGTCGTCAGGCAGGTCTCTGTCTGTCCTTTCCCTTCTGTCTTTCTTGGCTGGAGGTGGGCCGGCGTACTGTTGAGCGACCTGCTGTGCCACGAGTTGAGAGTTTATCCTAGGTTTTCTAGAAAAGAAAATGTTACCAGAAATCAAGTGCTTTGTCAGTACTGATGTCAGTTTATGTAGCCTTAACCACCATAGAAAAAAATGATGAAATTCTAATTCCAATATGAAGTGCTCTGTTTGCTGTTAGGATGACAAAATGTGTAAAGGAACACTCCACTTTTTTTTGAAAACAACTCTCCTAGAGTTAAACAGTTGAGTTTTACCGTTTTTGAATCCATTCATCCGATCTTCGGGTCTGGCGTTAGCACTTTTAGCTTAGCAGAAGAGTCAAGTTTTAAATAGGAAAAATATTGAAACTCTTTGGTCATTTTTGAGCGAGATGCTAACGGTCTAATCAGATTCAATGATCTATGCTAAGCTAAGATAAAAGTGCTACCGCCAGACCCCGAGATTGGCTGAATGGATTAAAAAACAGTAAAACTCAACTCTAGGGGAGTTGAAAAATAAGCCTATTTTCAAACAGATTGGAGTGTTCCTTTAATATTGATAGTAAAGTTTATATTACATATTATCAAAACTATGAAATTAAACAAATAAATGTATTGGAATTATAGAATGATTTCTGAAAAACCATATGACACTGAAGACCGGAGTAATGATGCTAAAAATATACTGATGCTTTGCATCAAGGCAAGGCAAGAAAAGAGAATACCATAGAAAACAGCTATTTTCAATTGTAATAGTATTTCAAAACATGAAAAGCATTCAAATAAATGCAAACGATCACATAAACAAATTTGGTCGGCACAAAAGACCACTTTCAAAAACATTGGGGTATTTGGGGTATTAAAATGTGTACTGTCCCTTTTTAAAGACTGTCATTACATATGAACTAATGTGAGGGGGAACAACTTCTTCTGGAGGTTTGGAAAAACGGTGTTCTAAATGACCAAAATGGCTATAACTCGGATGATACATTTGGTCTATCAATAATTCAAACACATGAAGTTCATGTCTCAATGTCCTCAATACTATTTTCATACTGGCACAGCCGAAAGCACTGAGAGATGCTTTCAAGTTATGAGCGAAGGGAGTATTCTGGGTTTAAAACATTACCTCTCGGAGTCAATTTCAGTTGGAGAATCACAGTAAATTAATGTAGATCCGAGTTAACAACACCCTGCTGACAGTTCAGGTCTTTGATTGGCGGCTCTCTATGATGTTCTATTTACATGATCTGTTCCAGATTTAACTTCATACTGACAGCACATAATCACCATCCCCTAATCTTATTAAAAGAACACAGTTGTGCTAAATAAATACAAATGATCATAAACAAGCACAATTCATTTCTTACAACACCTGGAACCATTACATTGTTTTGCACCAATTAACTGATTATGGAGTATTACCACAGTTTTGAGTTATGCACAAATCCTCTTTGACAAGTGGAAAAACTACTTTTTTGCATTACTATAAGTGGGTGGGCCACTTCACGGAATGAGAATGGCTTAAAAGCGAGACAGAGAAAGGGTTTCTGGTTTGTCTGTGTGGTGCCCTGCTGATTCCCTCAGCTGTTGCTACTCTGGTGTGTAAGAGTAGCCAGACACAGACGACACTCACTCAAGTCAGCAGAAGCACACCTCAGAACGACGTAATAAACCTGGCCTCATCAAACAACCGCTCTATGAGAGAGCAGGGACTGATCCTGTTGCTTTAACAAAGCAAGAAAATCAACATTCAAGCCTGCAATTTACGCCGAGAGAGATGCCTGTGTACTTCACGCTGTACAGAATACATGAAAAGAGATATGAACACCTGCGATAAAGCCAGTGAGCACTCGACTCGCCACATTCATCCCACTAGAATATCTGGCTGAAAACAGGTAAAGGAGCAAAATATAAAAGGATATTTTGTCTCTTTCATGATATGTCAATTTCAAGAGCAAACCGTTTGAAAAAAAAAGAAAAGAAAGATGAAACACTTTGCATAGACATTGTACTCCAAACGTCTGAGACCACCGGTGAATCATTTTTATAAATTTTTCATTTTCACAATTTAACATAAATATATCAAGTATAAAAATGTGAAGTTTTATAATGAAAAAAGAAAATAGCCATTTTAAAATTCCTTAAAGAAGCATCTGATGTTTGGTGGAAACATCTGATATTTTGTACAGAGTTCAACGGCACAAATGTGCTTATATGATTAGTGACCTAGAATTGTGTCAGAAATATCCCTGCTGTATCCCATAATCCACTTTTGGGAAATCTTAAACGGCTAAAATAATTATACACTACCATATGTGCTGTGCTTTTGCAAAACAGCTATGAACATACTGAATATCTACTACAAAAAAATTCATTATTTTTCACCATTGGCTTATATATCTTACATTTTTCACGGACAGAACCCTTATCATTTCAGAGACTATGGCTGCATGCCATGGGCACCAATAATAGCCTAAATTCTAGCACATAACATCATCAATAAGATAACATCAGTGCATTAGTGACAACACAGCAATAAATCAAGCCATGTGTTTCATATTTTGCACATTATTCAACAAACAGCACAGTGTGTGTAAGAAAACAACAATGCTGCATTAGCAAATCTGAGATAGTTAAAGCCTACATCTTGCAGTTTCCCATTTCCTATAGGCTCACATAATGGGGAACCAGCCGGATCCTGCCGCCTGTCCAAGAGTGTCACTGAAATTCTACAGGATTCATATGATGTCAGTGTGGACAAAGACACAATCCACAGCAACAAGACAAAATATCAATGTTGACATCTTCACTGCATGCATGTGCATTGTGTTTATGATGGTTATGAATGCACAGCTCCCTCTTATAAGCTGCAGTGTCACTTTACCTTGTAGATGTACCTTTCCGCACATCACATATACTGCATTTGAATGCCTCTGCACTGTTTTTGAAGGTGCAGACGCTACAGTCCCAAAATCCGTTGTCTGCAGAGGGCTTGGCTTGTCTTTTTGGCCTACAAGATTTAAAGGGAGAATTGGTTAGGGTATTTAAAAAACATGCTGCACCCTAATTAGTGCAAATGTCATCATGTGCACTAATTCTACGTGCTGTTTTCAGACGCCGTCCTCCACAACCACACTATTACACTTGCAATCTGGTTGCAGTAAAGTTGGTTTTATATTGGACATTTGTTAGACATTCGCTGAGCAAATTAAGGGACTGTCTCAAAATTGCATGAAAATAATAAAAAAGATGCAAAGCATCATGCAAATAAAATGTAAAGAATTAAGTGGAAAACATTAATACATGATTTTAAAATGTTAATCGGATTCTTACTATGAATTATTACATTGAATTACAACATTTACTTTAACTTTTAGAAACAGGAGCTGATATGGCATCAGTAATATATTCAGTAACACTTGAAAATATGATTTTGTATATTATTGGTGAATCTTTCAATTATTAAAATCTATATAACTTCCATGTGACCCACAGATGTCACACCAGTTGTAATATCTTCACACAATCCTAATACAAATCATACCTTTAAAATAAATTCTATAAATACTTGTATCATTAAGCTGTAATATATATGGTCTCTGATCCCTAATCAAATCAAAATGGTTCAATCTGTAATTGTTCTGTGTTCTTAGATAAGCATGAAATTCATGTTAGTCTAAAAGAGTTTGCAACTGCTGCTGATGCAGTGCCACATGGAGATCTCATGGTTTTCACTCAGTGGATCTATGCAAAATATTTGTAAATATTTGTATATAAGTAAACACTGATTCTCATCATCTAAATCATAAAAACAATAAGAAAATTAAAGTAGTCTATTCCTGTGACTTTTGTTATCTCCAACTGGAATGGTTTTGTAAGTGATATTCCCTGGGAAGTAAGTCATTACCTTGCAAATACCTGATAACAAAATGTTACATTTAACCCTTTCATGCATGGTGTCCACTACAGTGGACAGATATTTGAAGCCATTTTGAACCATTTAAGCACCATTTCCCAACCACCAACTGCGAACCCCTAAAGTGTTGTCTACAATTGGATTTAATTATTGTCATTGTATCCTTTGTTTATTTGTTTTTTTGTTTTGAGATATAGCATAATTTGTTTAAACAGGCAGAGGGAAGAGGAGATATGCCAAGAACATCAGTAATAAGTGTTAAATCTTTTTATTCTCAAAAAGACAGACATACACCCCTGCCCCATACACACACACTCTTACCTTTTGTTTGTTACACTTCACTTTTCTGTGCTATCATGGCATTGCTTGTTGTTATTTAAATGTTCTTATGAGTATTCATACATTTTTTGCTTGTAGTAAATGTAAAAAAAAAGGGGGGGGGGGATGCTTTTTAAAGATAACACATTAAATTATATTGATTCACTTTTTATTCCTTTGATGCATGTTGTCCACTACAGTGAACAGATTTGTAACTCCCTCAAAATAAAATATACTGACAAAAAAGTTTTTGGCATGAATTTTTTCTTGTTTACAAGTAAAAAATAAACATATATAAAAAAATATTACTTTGTGATTTAATAATTAATGCATGAAAGGGTTAAGTTGATTTAAAGATTTTATGCAGATAAGAGCTCTCCTATCCACCTTTTTCTTCAATGCGAAAGTAAGCCTATGGGTGAGACTTTGATTCATAGGTAAATAACGGGGAGGAGTAAATGGTAAAACTGTTTGCACTACAAACAAATGTGCTCACAATTAAGATAATACATAATATGATAAGACACACCAACTTTCAATATCAAGCAGCAAAACAGTTTTGTTCAGCTAAAAATAGCTGGACGGAGTGGACACAGATGAGACTGGAAACCAGACTCATGAATGTACAAATGGCTGTGCCCATTTTTACAACAAGAAAAAGTTGGATAAGCTTTGAGAATGATATTACAACTGTTCTTTCTGTTTAGAGAACCCTGAAACCTCTTTACATTTATTTGGGAATTGCTCACACAATTACATTTTGATGATATTCTTGATTTTATCAAATATTATATGAATCCTAATATCAAATTTATGAATAGAAATGTAATTTTTTGGTTTTCATGATTATGAAAAGAAAAGTGATATTTATTTCATAAACCTTATTTTCCTGTTAGCTAAATATCATATTCATGATGTCAATTTTGGTGACATAGAATGCAAAAATCACTTTTATAAGGTGTTTGAACACAGTTGTTTGGCTGCAGTGTGTGAAAACCACCAGCCTATAATGGTAAAAAATCCACCCATTCTTTGTTTTATAATCCCAATAATTCATAAACAGTCTCTCCACACGAGCAGTTCCAGGTTGTAGTAGCATTTTACACCGGACTACCTCACAAACGAGGGTCAGTTCAGCGCTGGAGTTGTGCAAAGATTGCTTCTGAAAGAGGGATTGATACCAATGATTTAAGCACAAACATCCAGACTAAAGATAAAAAAAAAAAAAGTAAGCATTACGCATAAAAAAATTTGTTTTCCAAAAGAGCTTCCGAAAGAGCTTTTTGGCTAATGTTGCTAAAGCTACCATTGTCTCTGCCTGTTTTCACCACTGTTGGGAACGTTACTTTAAAAAAGTAATTAGTTATGGTTACTCACTACTTGTTCCAAAAAGTAACTGAGTTAGTAACTGAATTACTCTATAATAAAAGTAACTCGTTACCAGGGAAAGTAACTATTTGCGTTACTGTAAAAAAAAAAAAAAAAAAAAGTCAAAGAATTATTATATTATTATTTTATTATTATTTTTTTGGAGCAGTTTTCACAAGTCAGTTAAAATGAGTAGAATGGACAGGTGTTCGTACAGAACTTTCAGTATTTATTGTACGTCAACAGACAGCAAATTTTATCCTGCACTTCCAAGTATTATCTTTGTAAGAAAAGTGTTTTTGGCCACTAGCTTTGTAGATGAGTGTGTCACATATTAGATGTACACATTACATGCACGTTCTTGCCTTTGAACACAATGAATTTGAAATAGTGCTTATATCTCCACCTTGAAAATGCCAACTTTTCATCAGATTGCTCCCGACTCGTCATCTCTGCTGCTGCTGCTCTCGCGTGCGTGTGTTTGACGCCGCTGGCGTAAAAACACTGGCTCTGATTGGCTACCATGAAACACATGACTCTGCCTTATCCAATCATAATCACTTATCTCGTTATTAACCCACCTCCTCACTCACTGTGTGAGCCAGTGGTGCGTTCGGATTGCATAGTTCATTAAATCAATGCATAGTAACGCACCACATTTAACGTCCAGTAATGTTAACGGCGTTATAACAACAGGAAAAGTAATTAGTTAGATTACCCCGTTATTGAAAAAATAACGTCGTTACCTAACGTTCTTTTAAACGGCGTTATTCCAAACACTGGTTTTCACTAATGCTTCCTTCATGTGCTACCAGAATGATCGTAAATAGGAATGTGGTAGTTAAAAATTGCATTTGGAAACAATGTGAGGTCAGTATAACACGGTCACCACCAGTTAAACCATAACACCGGTGGTATGCCTGCGAGCATATATATTAGGAGTGGAACGGTTCAACTTTTTCATGTTTCGGTTTGTATCATGATTTTAGAATCACGGATTTCGGTATGTGCTATGTTTATAGAAAAACTATACTTTCAAATAAAAATTATGAAAATAAGAATATTCTATCTAACTACAAGCAACAGCACAAATAAATACAAAAGATTAAAGATACAAATAAAATAAACAGTGATTTTTCAGGCTAGCATTACTGGTGCATCTCAATAAAATTCATTTATTTCAGTAATCAACTCAAATTGTGAAACTCGTGTATTAAATAAATTCAGTGCACACAGACTGAAGTAGTTTTAAGTCTTTGGTTCTTTTAATTGTTTTAATTTTGGCTCACATTTAACAAAAACCCACCAATTCACTATCTCAACAAATAAGAATATGGTGACATGCCAATCAGCTAATCAAACTCAAAAGACCCGCAAAGGTTTCCTGAGCCTTCAAAATGGTCTCTTAGTTTGGTTGACTCGGCTACACAATCTTAGAGAAGACTGCTGATCTGTTGTCCAGAAGACAATCATTGACACCCTTCACAAGGAGCCACAAACATTCATTGCCAAAGAAGCTGGCTGTTCACAGAGTGCTGTATCCAAGCATGTTAACAGAAAGTTGTGTGGAAAGAAAAAGAGTGGAAAAAAAGAGGCACAACCAACAGATAGAACCGCAGCCTTAAGAGGATTGTCAAGCAAAATCGATTCAAGAATCCATGCCACCCCGAATTGAGGCAGTAATTAAAGCAAAAGGAGCCTCTACCAAGTATTGTGTACATTTACAGTAAATGAACATACTTTCAAGAAGGTCAACAATTCACTAAAAGTGTATTCTAATTTGTTGAGATGTGAATTGGTGGGTTTTTGTTAAATGTGAGCCAAAATAATCACAATTAAAAGAACCAAAGACTTAAACTACTTCAGTCTGTGTTAGTGTTGTCACGATACCAAAATTTCAGTATTCGGTACTGATACCAGTGAAAATCCACGGTTCTCTGTACCAATTTCGGTACTAAAGCAAAACACAAAAATATGCTAATTAAAAAAAATATAACTTTTTAGCACTAAAAATAAAACCAATGCCATTCTTTATACTTATTTACAATTGTGTTTAAAGTTTTTCTACAAGTTATATAATTATGAAAAACAGTAAACAAGTTTCACCCAAATTTAATTTGTCTTTTAATTTATGAAATTTAAACACATTTTATTTTTGGTAAATAAAGGGCATTTGTTATTAAAATTTAAACATGGAAGAAATATCGGATTTATTTCTTTTAAAAATAAAGTTTTATAATTTTTTCAACAGTAGTAGCATTATCACATACACTTTACTAAATAATAATAATATTTCTAGCACAATGCCTTTATGTAAAAATTAACTTCTAGGCCTAATGAATGCATATTTGTCATTTTAACTGAACTTAAGACTGGTGGTGATGCTTAAAGAGCCACACAGATGGGAAATCAAAAATTACCTGTATTACAGTGTATGATGTAGCTGTCCATCAGTGTAAACAATGTGCAAAGTAATTAAACCAAAAAGTACACGATTTATAAAGTTATTGGCTTTTAAAGTAAGGAGTCCACTCTGAATCGCTGAAACGAGTCGTTATAGATTTCAAATCTGTGTGCCCCACCCCCCACACAGACGCTCTGGTTTGTGTGATAGCATCATGTCGAGGAGACAGTGTGTTTTTAATTGTAAAGGCATGTTTGCTTTATTTTCACTGCCAAAGAATGAAGATCAGAAGAACCAATGGCTAAAATTCATTTTTACCACAATAACAGGGCAGTACAACAAATCCCTTTTGTTGTGTTCACAACATTTCACTGATGACTGCTTTTCTAATCTCGGTGAGTACAAGGCGGGATTTTCAAAGCGTTTGGCCATAAAAGAGGGTTCATTACCAACTTTATTTAGACCAACAAGCATCTCCGAATCACAACGCGAAGTATGATTATGAAGTTATGTGTTTGTTTTCTCCCGAGCGTCTTATCAGTATGTGTGCTGTCTGCAGCCTGTCTGCGCTGATCTTCATTTACAAACACGTCATTAAAATGAAGTGTAACAAGTGCTGCTAATAGATATTCTGTGATAAAGTAATCCATATGAAAACAACGCAATGTCCATTTTTCACGTCTCCCTTCATTATATCTAATGTGACCACGCCCCCGTGCTGAACGCGCTATTCAGATTCAAACTGAAGCGTGCGGCTTGAATACGCACACACAGAAGAAAAAGCAGCGAGACTGTTCAAGTTTTTTATTTTACTGTTTGCTTTGCAATGAGCGGAATAAGACATAATTCACCCCAAAAAGATGCTAACGCATTGTTTACCATGAAGTTGTGTGCAGAACAACCAATCAAAACTGACTATATTAGTTGACCAATCAGAACACAGTATGCTACCGAAAGGCTACCGAGTCTGTTAAACCTTTGAAAAGTCTTACCAGATCATTCAAATCCGTGCTCGCACTGCCGCTAACACAGAGAGAGCAGTTAGCATGTTTGGTTAAAAAAACATCTTCACATAAGGTCTTTTCAACTACACAGTAATATTTCTGTCTAATAGTAATTTATATCATCACAGAAATATTGGGATGAAGTTTATAGTTCAGATATAAACATTGATGTCTATATTATAGCGATCAAAATAGAGCAAATCCCCTTTTGAAAGTACTGCGCTTCAAATAACGTTTGTGTTATTAGCAATTAGCATTTGCATTAACATAGCAATTCCGCAAAGGAGAGCTCAGTTCAGTGTTACTGTCTGTGAGACCTGGCTCTCTCTTTCTGTGTGTGCACCAAACACAGCGCGAGTAACCATCAGCTCAGTTCAGCTTTTCCGCGTCTTGTGTTTGAATGCTTTAAAGTTTTTTGAATGGTTAAATTGGCAAGTAGCAAGACTTAATAACACGTGAAAATGATACGCTTTCATGAAGACACGCATTCTGTCAACTGTCCTGAGCATCTTATTAGACTGGCCTCAGCCAGATGGTTGAGATCAACTAGTAAAGGAGTATTTTTTCCTATTGAAAGAACGATCATAACTTACAATCTTTTACTCTCCTCGCAAATATCTTCCCTTGTTTGGCTAAAGGATACATGGGAAAAAGAGCTTGGACTGGCAGTAGACGAGGACTGGTGGAGAGAGTCGCTGCTTAGGATCAATTCCACTTGCACTTGTGCTCGTTTGAGCCTTATTCAGTTTAAGGTGGTTCATAGGATCCACTACACTAAGGCTAGGCTAAAGAGATTATTCCCTGACACGGATGATTCTTGTATTAGATGTTCCCTTTCCCCTGCAGATCATACACATACGTTTTTCTCCTGCCCTAGGCTCGACTCCTTCTGGTCGTCTTTCTTCAACTCCCTTTCTGTTATTTTGGGCATCCCCCTAACCCCATGCCCTCTAATTGCAATTTTTGGTGTGTCCCCTGAGAACAGGTTTAATAAATATCAAGCTGACCTTGTTGCGTTTTCTGCCCTCATAGCCAAACGACGTATATTGCTACATTGGAAGAGTCCTAATCCCCCTGGCTCAACCTCTTGGTTAAAAGATTTAATGTCTTTTCTTCATTTAGAAAAAATCAAACATACAGTTAGAGGATCTGTGAAACGATTTCATAATACATGGGACCCATTTCTCTCTTATGTTAACTCCCTAACTTCGCTAGACTCTTAAATTTGATCGAATACCTTTTCCTTTTCTGTTTTTTTTGTTTTTGAGTGTTTTTTTTTTTTTATTATTGCTTTTTATCTTTATTATTATTATTATTTTTTTATTTATTTTTTTTTTTTTATTTTTTTTTTTTTTTTTTTCATCTATGTTCTTTTACATAAAAGATTTACCTCCAGGGAAAAGAAAATGGAAAAATGCCAGACTTCTTATTTACAGTTGACCTGTTTACCGTCTGTAACATGTTTGGAAGTTTGCACAATAAACATATTTATAAAAAAAAAAAAGAAAGAACGATCATAGCTCACTATCAGCAGTTATTTTATCTATGTTTGTAACATTTCTTATAGATTATTGCTCAGTGTAAGAGACAAATAAATATCAGATAAAGATAAATTGGCACAAGTACCAGTACGAGTGATTGCGTGTGCGAATTAGTCATACTGTCTCTATATTATTGTGAAGCTGTAGGTTGTAAATAGCCTAGTTCCTTCAAAAGTAGAAAAATATGCTATAATAAGTTTTGAGATTCTAAACTACTTTAGTGATAAATCACAGGACAGCGCTGACAACTAGTTTCTGTGTTCCTCTGTGCGCATGATCTTCACATCTACTGTTTATATGAGTGTTCGTGCCACAATGCAGCTGCACGAACATGGGAGCTTGAAATAATAATAAACATTTGACCGTCTAATCGCTTGAATATCCAAACCATAAAACAAATACAACTGACAAAGTGTAGTGAAGACGCAAGACTCCTTCAAGTCATTTCTCCTGCTGTTGTACCTGCACTAACTCACATCGCTAACCAGTCCCTCCAGAAAAACGCGATTATGTGATCGCCAGGCTGCATATTTATGCGGGGTCGCATTTTTTCAAATACGCAGCTCTTTTGCCTCATAAATAGCCGATTTCAGAAAGCAAAATATGCGGGGCTAGCATGATTTCATAATCCCTGTATTTTCGTTGCAAAAAACTCACAAATATATATAAGCAGAAAGTTGAAAAATGTTGCGTTTACTTCACACAAGTAAAGCGCCATTTTCCCCCTATTGCCATGGGAACCTTATGAAGTGACGTAATTACCTGAAAGTGAACATCATCTGCAAACCCCGCGGTGAAACCAGGGTGAAACTTGAAGCGCGCAAATTATTCTTATTTGCCAACAAAAATAAGCACAAAAGAACTTGAGAAGCAGTTTCCCGATTTGTTACATGACAGTGGAGCCAAATTATATTGCGAGAACTTGCGAAAACTGCGGTTTGATGAAATAGAGAAAAAAGGTGATTCCCCCCAACACCCCCTCCTCACTAGGCTACTAACACTGTTGTAGTTTCATTCAGAAGTTACAGTTGTAATTATATTAGTAGTATGTAAAATAATTTACGTTGCAGTAAGAGATTGCAACTTAAATATTCTGTGATTTAGTATGCTCGCTTATCATAGGAAGTACTAAGAAATTATTCTTTACATTAAGGTAGTAGCCTAGGGAGAAAAGGGTGTTGGGGGAATCACCTTTTTTTCTCTTTTTCATCAAATCGCAGTTTTTGCAAGTTCACGCAATTTCATCGCATATAATTGCAAAAATATGCCGCATATTCCATCGCATTTTTTAAGAAAACGTGCCGCAAAATCAAGGATTTTTGCCCACAACAATCACAAAAATATTTTTTTTCCTCAACATTTAGATAGGCTCGTATAACCCCACTTCTTAAGAAACCCACCCTTAACCAAACTCTTTTAGAGAACTACAGACCGTTTTCCCTTCTACCTTTCATTGCAAAAACACTTGAATGAGTTGTGTTCAACCTCCTGGACAGCAACCAATCTGGCTTCAGAAGTGGACATTCGATTGAGACTGCCTTGCTTTCAGCTGCTGAAGCCCTAAGACTGGCAAGAGCAACATCTAGCTACTAGGGTTAGCCTCATGGCTCAGTTCTTGGACCAATTCTCTTCTCTGTCTACATGGCATCACTTGGTTCTGTCATTCAGAAACATGACTTTTCATATCACTGCTATGTTTTACCTCTCATTCTATCCTGATTATCCGAAGATTGCTGCTCATATCTCAGCATGTCTAACAGACATTTCTTGTTGGATGAAGAACCATCACCATCAACTCAAGCTGGCTAAGACAGAACTGCTTTTGTTTCCATCAAACCCATCAATTCATCACAATTTCACCATCCAGTTAGGCTTATCAACTCCTTGGAAACAGCTAGAAATCTTGGAGTTGTGACTGATGATAAACTGAATTGGTCCTGCAGATTTGCTTTATACAACATTAGGAAGATCAGGCCCTTTCTTTTAAACACATGCAACACAACTCCTTGTTCAAAATCATGTTCTATCCAGGCTGGACTATTGCAATGCTCTCTTGGCAGGTCTTCCAGCCAGTTCTATCAAACGTCTACAATTAATCCAAACTGCCGCTGAAAATTTTAAAGAAAAGAACTCACTTCACACCTCTGTTTATTAATTTGCACTGGTTGCTATTAGCTGCTTGCATAAAATTCAATGCATTAATGTTTGCTCACAAAACCACCACTGCCTCTGCATCCCACTGCAAGACATGTAGTTTACTTACATATTTATAACATATAATAATCATTTAAAAGTTAAAAATAATATATTTGCCAACATAAAGTACACATGTAAAAGGATCATGGTTTTAGTGTTTTCGTTGAATAATGCACATATTTAATCAAGTTTATTGTGGATTTTGCACTTTTGAGATGCTCCCTAACTTGACATGCGCAAGCGGAGACCGTTGTGAGGACTTTTTCACTTCAGAGGTTTAAAACAATTGCATCATCGATGCTACTATTCATTTTGATATTATGCTTTTAAATGTGATCTGAACGAGATACAGCATGATCCATGACTATTATGTGATTGCATATAAATTAATGCTTAAGTAAAGATCGAATGTATAACGAATCGAATGTCCAAAATAAAACCAACTTTACCGCACCCGCAATCTGACGATTTTGGCTAAGGCTTTCTCTGTTTAAAAAAGGCGATAAGAAAAGAAGAGTGGAGGCGTTTCCTAAATTCCCTTTGTCTAAAGCTCGATACCGGGAGTCAGGCAAGGCTCCGTATCCGCCATGGCTGCGCTTTTTTTCCCCGTTAAATCTGACCAGGAAAAATAAGTAGACTTCAACCGCATTGCGCGGCTATACGCCAGTGCACACAAACGCGCAAGATGCTTAATGAAAATACAGAGCGAAGGAGATGTTTCTATACCTGGATGGGCTTTTCTTGTCGCCCATAATGGGAGAAACACCGTCTTCAAGAGGAGGGGGCTTCTGTAATGTACAGTGTGAGCTCCAGACAGAGCCGCTGCTGCTATCACACACTTGCACTCGCTGACCGCTGCAGCGAGACTGGCGTCGCTCCGTCACGTGACCTCGCCCTGAGCCAATCACAACTCGCACACATTTAAAAGTCTAATGTTTCATATAGAAATGTGCGCGTTTGAAACTGACCACTGCCAATGGCCAGAGATGGGGACTCGAGTTTGAGACTCGGACTCGAGTGCGACTTAAGTCGCACAAACAGTGACTTCAGACTCGACTTGAGACTCGTCCTCGAAAGACTTCAGACTCGACTCGGACTCGAGCTCCGGGACTCGTGAACAATGTTAATTTTTAGTAAACGTCAGATGAGCTCGCTGTTAGAGTTGTGACGTTCGCGAACGAACCGATTCTTATGAACGGCTCATAAACATGAACGATGGGAGCCGAGTCACGGCTGGAGGGGAGCCGTTCTTTCTGTCGCTCTTTTTTTCCTATGTGTGTTTCAGAGCGCGTGTTTCACACATATGCACACAAATGAGCTCCTCCGCGAGACAGAACAGTTATAGGGGGAGGGGCGCACCCAGCGCAGGCCAACCCTTTATAGCGTGATGATATTAGTTATTAGTTGTGCACGCATCCTTCACATGAGTACTCCAGTGGAAAAAAACCTGCGTGCCTCTGTCATTGGGAAGGAGCGGAGCCATGACGTTTTGCACAGATATTCATTGCAGCCCACTTTGTTATTGTTCATTGACTTGAAGGGGCTGATGTCCTATTTGCAAAGTTTACAGTAGTAATAGTATGTAGACATTTCCATTTTATTTATTCTAATTTTATCTACTTTAAATATTTTTGGTTCTCTATCAAAATGTTCTTGTGTGATAACAATGTTCTTGTGTGGAAGTGTTTGTAGTAAAAGCTGTTTTGCACAGAAATTAATTGCAGCCGGCTTTGTTTTTGATGTTTATTTGTGAGTAGGTATTGAATGAATAACATAAGTCAGCGTAGCTTTGTTCATTCTTAAGCCAGACAAGAGGTGTGCAGCTATACAGCCAGGACAGACAGAAGGCCATTACTGAATCCATAAATGCAAAATACAGATATTAACTTAAAAGTAAAGCATTCTTGGTGTTTTTGTCATGTTGCAATAGCCTGTTTACACTGATTATATACCAAAATCAAAGTTGATATTGTATACTAATAGATAGAGTTGTCATAATAACATATTACATGCTTTGAATTCCTTATATATAGCTATGCAGTGTTCTAAGCAGCTTGGATGGGTCGCTGTACGTGATGCAACATTTATTATAACCAGAGACTTAATATAATAAAGAGACTTGAGACTTGACTTGGACTCTAGCTCAGAGACTTGAGACTTGACTTGGACTCTAGCTCAGAGACTTGAGACTTGACTTGGACTCTAGCTCAGAGACTTGAGACTTGACTTGGACTCTAGCTCAGAGACTTGAGACTTGACTTGGACTCTAGCTCAGAGACTTGAGACTTGACTTGGACTCTAGCTCAGAGACTATATATATAGCCTATATATATACTATATAGCCTGTGAAGAAAATAGCAAAAATATAAATAAATAAATGATGGCATGCTTCATAGGACAAGTCACACTGCCTAACTCTGGTTAGCTTATGCAGCGTAAACACACACACACACACACACACCCTTAGATCAGAGCCAGTTTACATTTAACGTTACCGTTTAAAATATATGTATAAGCTCTGTTTGTGCAATCAAAAAGTAACAAATTATAGACAGACTTCAAATTAAGGTAAGCGATCACTAAGGAGAAGACACTTTTTAAATATAAATTTATTTTACATACATACACTGCCTCCCTCTGGTTATTATAGCTATTAATTTATAGTGTCTTGCAAATATATTCAGACATATTCAAACGTATTCAGTTTTATTTCATTACATATCAGTTCGTGTTTACAACCCTGCTCTTCATTTCCCGATAATAAAGTTCTGAGTTCAAAAATTCCTTTGTTATTATTCTGCTATTCATTAGTACATTCTTCATTAAATACTATTTATAAGTGCTACTTCAGTGCAATCCCAAGCAAGACATAAAGCATCAGAACCAGAGCCATGGCTCTGATCAGAACCAACCAGAGCTGTTTTATTATCCGTTTTCTGGATTGAAATATCACTGCCTCTACCTACACAATTAAAGTTCAACTTGTAATTTTACATTCAACTTTCTTTTTTTCCCCACTTTTTTAAAATTTTATTTTTAGTAATAGAAGCACAAGTCTCAAAGATTGATATATAAACCAAACGCGATTGTTTCTTGCTCCTCTACACAGAGTCAAGTGTTTTCGTCAACAGGGAAACCTCGCGCACGCCCACAGCAGTGGGCAAACAGGTAGTGACGTCACCGGCGCCATATTAAAGATCCGTTGCTGTTTTCTCCGTGTCGCTGTTGCCATCTTTCTGTTTCCAGTGGACTCAGAGACCAGAGAGTAGCACACATACCTCCACAATGGAAATCGATACACTTTTGGGAGCATTTAGAGGTACCGCAGACACCATCTGAAAAACGGTTAACAGAAAAGGTTTGGTGAATTCGTTAGCTTGTAAGCTAAGCTAGTAACTCAAACTAGCAGCCGATGCTAGATGCTGATCCAGCGGGAAACCGTTAAATAGGAGTAATCGATATCGGTTGGTTCTCAACAGCACACAGAAAATGTGTTTGAGTTGATTTTGGTGATGTACCTGGTTAGAAGTTGATAAAGTGCTCTATATCCCAGCAAAAGACAGAAAGCCGGTTAGCTGTGAGCTACACTGCTGCTACTGTGGCTTAATCGCGTTTAACGTTACTGTCAGAAACGTCCAACTTAAATTACAATTAATTCTCTGGCTCTTATTTGTGTGGCATAACTTTGTAGAAGAGTGAGTGGATTATAAAATAGTTACAGAGGAGCCAAAGTTGCTGACTGAGTGATGCTTTAAAACTGTCATAGATCATTGATGCTGACTTTGTTTATACACTCAAGATATTAGATTGTATACAAATATTTCTACAAATCCATATTTTTTTTTCTTGTCCATGACCATACTGTAAATTCTCCAATTCAAGCACCATTTCAGAAATGTCAGTTTCTAAGTGCTCCATTGGCATTCTTCATACAAAATTGATGAAGCATGAATGCACTGTAAGCAATAACACTAAAGTAAGGTATCAGTAATGTTAAAATGAATATGCAATAGAATAAAAAAATATTTCTACAAGAGGCATTATTATTTCTTTTGTTGTTCACTGTAGATTTCGAGAAGAAAGGAGAAAAGGAAACCTGCCCCATTTTGGATCAGTTTCTGTCGCATGTTGCAAAAACAGGAGAGACCATGTAAGTTCAGTTCTCACACACATCGATTCTACAGATGCTGCTGAACAGAGAATATTGCTTTCATAGACACACACTTATTTCAAGGACAAACCTCGGAATAAAAAAGGTAATTGTGACTTTTCATCACATAATTCTGACTTTGTTTTACGTTTCTGTGTTTGTATATTGCAGTTTTTGAATATATATCTCACAATTCAGGTCTTTTAACATCTCACAATTCAGATTTTTTTTTTTCTTCGTATAATTGAAAGTGTCTGCATGGATCATAAAATATATTTTTTGAACAAAATGTTTATTTCTTGAACGTAATATCTGATTTTGTGCATTAATATGAACATGAAATAAATGTGCAAAGACCTTTTCTGATCCAGACAGACTAATTTTGGCCATCCTTAAAAATATTTTGGTTTGCAGTAACGGTAAAAAGAAGTTAAAAAAGGGTCGGTCGGTAGGTCTATATGTTTATTTTTCAAGTTTCAATGTAAAAAATTTTTTTTTTTACAATTTTGGTGATGATGACGTAGGTATGAATTTAAACAAATGAGCATATCATGACGTCACTGACTGTGTCTTCAACCCGTGCCTTCGGGCGCATCATTGCAAACCTCATTTTGATGCAGGCTATATAGACCAAAGACAAATTGAAATCTTTGTCAAAAAATGTTTATTGCATGAATTTCAGGTGAGAAGAAAAAAAATGAGGTATTGTTATACTGTTTTGCAACCTATAAATGAGAGACTGTTTACTTTGCTTTCTTGGGTTGTCACTTTTGTGAAAAAAAAAAATCCAATTTGAGTGACAAGTGTTTATTGAATCGATTGTAAAATCGATTTTGCATGTCTAGATGCATTTTTTTTATGGCAAATAACACCAAATATAGGTAAATCCACGGACAACATGCGTCCTGAATGTAAAGATTCAATATATTGGTAAAGACCAATATTTCTGATGATTTATTGGCGTGAAGTTAACGTGCACAATGACAAATAGGAGTGCAACATTCTCGAAAAACAATAAGCAGATTGGACTGCCATAATTCAAAACATTTACTGCAGGCTTCAACATGGCTGTGTTTACGATTAGAAATGTCAACAACAAAAAAATCGCATGGGTGGTTCTAGCCTGAATCTGTATCTGTATGCATGAGACGGTCTGAATACCGGCAGAATTCATATTTCTGTTGTAAAAAGAGAAACACTGTGCAGAAGTATTATTCGCTGTTATTCGTGTGTGTCTGAAGCTTCAGTTGCTGTGTGACGCGTGTTCAAAAAAAAAAAAAAAACCTGGACGTGCTCCGAGAGAAGGCCGTTAAAATCAATTTCCTATTTTCGTTTTCGAAACTTGTGTTTGTTGGTCCAATCGATTCGTACAATATTTTCTCGAACATGAAGTGCCAGTCGACACGGTCACGGTTTTAAATTAGATCTGGGCACAGTTTTTCCAGAACTTCGTACCAAGTTAAAGCAGTGTCAAACTGTTTAAATTAATTTTTTAGATGTATTATGGTGCCCGAACCCATATGACTTTGAACCGTGACCACGAACATTTCGTTTACTGCAGCCGCCGCCATCATTACCAAGCGTGAACCCTGACCCTGACAGTGAATGAGAGGAGACTGTCGGACGCACGGGCCATAGTGTGACATGTGTAAACACTGATGACGTCACAGGGTTTTAAAAAAAGAACATAGCCTTTGTTTGTATGTAGGCCTAGGCAATTTATATGTTTACAATACTTACTAAAATATAATTAATATTATTTTATTGCTTTTGTGTTAGTTGTTTGAGGAGTTTAAAAAAAATTGGTCTGTCTTTTAACGCAAATGTACAACCGGCAAGTCAGTCGGACTAAAAGCAAAAAAAAAAAAAAAAAAATACATTTGACTTGGTCCTAAATTGACCGGGTGGGTCGGGTTACGGCAAACAAGAATATTTTTAAGGATGGCCTTATCCACAAAATAATCAGACTTTAATAGAGAGAAACTGTAAATTCTCAGAACTAAAAACTAACATAACTCAGTCAGAATTGTGTAAATAAAAGTCATGAGTACATTTTTCTCCTGCTCCTAAGACAAAAAAAAAGGCTTCTATAGAGTTTCAAACATCAAATCAAAATTGGCAGTTCTTATTTTTTTTAAAGAAATGCTGCATGATTTATCTGTGCCTCTTTTCTTTTTTTTTTTTTTTTTTTTTTTTTTTTGCTTAATGTGCCCTTTTTTTTAAATCAGACGTTAACTTCCCCTCGCAAGGATGTCTCTTCTCTGATAACATGTCCATTAATATTAAAGCAACACTTCACAATAAGGTTCCATTAGTTAGTGTAAATGAATGTAGCCTATTAACTAACATGAACAATACATTTATTACAGCATTTATTCATCTTTCCTAACGTTGGTTAATGAGAATAGTTCACTGTTAATTCATGTTAATTCAGAGTACATTAACTGTTAACAAGCTCAACTGTTGATTTTAATAATACATTAGTAAATGTTGAAGTTACTGTTAACTAAGATTAATAAATGCTGAAGTAGTATCGTTTATTTGTTCGTTAACTAAAGTAGTTAACTAATGTTAAAGTGTTACTTTCAGTAAAAAAATGTAGTTTTTTTTAAATTCAGTATCATTAAAGTTGTTAAATTAAATGACTTTGTATTATTTAATAAAATCTTTACAAAGAAGTTGGAGTTTCAGCCCAAAACTTTCATCTCGATGCATCCATACAACTGAAATGTAAATGTGAAGTTTCAGATGTTTCTGTTTCATCATGTTTCTCTTCATCACCAGGATTCAGTGGTCTCAGTTTAAAGGTTACTTCCTCTTTAAGCTGGAGAAAGTGATGGATGATTTTAAAGCCTCATGTCCAGAGCAGCGGGGACCTGCCAATCCAAACGTGGAGTACATCCCCTTTGAGGAGATGAAGCAGAGGATTCTTAAAATCGTCAGTGGATACAATGGGTAAGAGACGCCAGGCATATTCCACAGTTCCTCCATTGTCCCTTTTTTAAAGCATTTCAATCGATTTTTGTTGTTTTTTCAGGATTCCTTTCACTATTCAGCGTCTCTGTGAGCTTCTAACTGAGCCGAAAAGAAACTATGCGGGAACAGAGAAGTTCCTCAGGGGTGTGGAGAAGGTATGTTGCATTCAAAGAAACTTTGGGAATGGATTTTATTTGTGCTCTGTTTTCTAAAGGTTTTTCTGAACTCTCTCCACTGAGCTAAATTAAATATTTGTCATTTTCAGAATGTGATGGTGGTCAGTTGTGTGTATCCTTCCTCAGAGTGAGTTAAACTCTCTTTCTGCTCTGTTTGACTGTTTTCTGATTGGGCAGCTTTCAGTGATGCTTTTAAACTGTTCTTTAATGCATCTCTTATTTTTACAGTAAAAAAGGATCCGGTTGTGTGAACAGAGTGAACGGTGTCATGTTCCCTGGCAACACTTCAGCGTTTCCTGATAGGTGAGTTTATCACTTTAACCAGCGTTGTGGAAACTTTGATATCAGCCTCATGGGTCACTAAACCAATCCAGTTTGAAATGTTAGCGCTCTCTGTAAAGAGAGGTTTGTTGGACTTCGTTTTACTGTCTGATGGTTTGATGTGTCTTTGATTGTCTGTGATAGAAATGTGAATGGTCCAGGAACACACAGGCCACTGAACAGACCAAAACTATCCCTGTCCAGCAGCGTAGCTACCAACGGCCTTCCTGACAGCACAGAAGGCAAAGAACAAGCATCAGAGCAATCAGACAGAACAGTCAAGTGAGTACAAAAACATGCCAGGACATGATACTCTTGTTCAGTGGATGTAGACCTATAGTTGATGAAAGATGGAAGAGATTTTTTTTCTATTTCTTGTATTTTTTGGAAGAACTCATTAACTCACAGCTGTTATTTAGCATATTTAGGTAACACTTTACAATATGTCATTTGTTAACATTAGTTAATGGAATGACTAACATGAACAATACATTATTTACACTATGCATTAATTATTGTGAATGTTAGTTCATGAAAATATTCTTTCATTGCTTGTTCGTGTTAGTTCACTGTGTATTTAATTTTAACAAACACCAACAATGCTGAAATCAACTAATATTAATAAATGATGTGATGTTTAGTATTGTTCATTTTAAATTCACTTTAACTAATGAACATAATTTTTTTGTCTAATTTCATTTAAGCTCCTCGTTGACACTGTCTCATTGGTAAAGAAATACTTTAGCTTTTGAGGAGAAAAAAAAAACTGCGACCATTTTTCTTTGTTTGAAATGACGCCACAACTTTGGGACAATAATTTTTTTATTGATAATTTTCACATAATGACTATTCAATTGGTTTTAAAGCGCTATGTGTTTAGATTCTAATGAATTATTGGATTTTCATTGTTTGATCAAAGTGTGTTACAACAAAATCTATACTTAAAAAGCATTTGAAAAGGAAAAACAAATTAGGCATAATAAAGATTCCAAGACTGTTTTAATTAGGGATGTCAACGATTAATCGATGATCGATTAATTGTCGATAAGAGATGCAATCGATTAAGGCTATCGATGGTCGGTTAACCGATTCAATGTTGGGCTGCGTGCGGCTCGTGCGCACTCAACACGTGCGAGCGGCTGTGAGTGACGGTGACGATATATAAAAGCATCATCATTCATTCACAATGTACAAATTAAGCTTTTAATGTGATTTAAACTTTAAAGTACATTAAAATAGAAACAACATAAAAGTTCTTCAACATTAAATGCAATAGAAATGTAGTTACTAATCATTTCATCAGATAACTGTTTTATATCGTGCGCTTTGCAGGGCTGCGGGACACAGTGACAGGACAGGTAGTCTATTCATTCCTACAACTTGTTAATTCATTCCTACGAATTATTAATGTGGCAATTGTCCATGTTTCATTAATTTTGTTCCCTAAATAACCCATGATTTAAGTGAAATAAGGGAACAAATTAATAAATCGAACGAATTCTTAATTCATGAAATCTTTAATTTCCCTTCCCATGTTTACCACAGTAAGAGATGCGAAAACAGTTATTAAAAGCGAAAGATAATAAAATAAACCTGGGAAATTAGAGGGTTAGACTATGAAGATTTAGGAAAAGAAACAATGCCTAAATATACTGAATTTGTGGAAATTCGTGACCAACCGGCAAACCAGAACAAAGCCGCGTAAATGAAGACTATGGGGTCCAAAAGCATGGTCGCAATCTAACATTTTCCAGTTAACCTATTATTCCTCTAATAAACAAAGCTTTTATACCACACTTGTCATAATCAGATCTTATCATTTCTAAATAAATAATTGCTGGATTCAAAACAGCGATTAATAGGCGCTGTGACCGACACATTCCTGGAGCATTCACTGCTGTCACTAAACGGTGACGCCGAGCATCGTTCACAAGTTTCTGCATGGACCTGACTAGGGCACAGGTTCTAAGCCCTGGGACAAAATGGGATGCTTTAAGGAAAATTTATAGCCTACTAAGTAATAGGCCCAACATAAAAATAACAATTTGTTTTCATGTTGTTTTTTTTGTTTTTTAAATAGGCTATGCGAAATATATCCGACTTAAATAGGCTAATTAAGATTAACGGATTTAAAGCAGAAGTGTGGGCGCTCCATAAGTTCACAAAAAAAAAAAAAAGGATGACAACGCATTCTGTTTGTTTGCTTTATTTTACAAGAGCACAAATCTTCTGTTTTTATTGTGAGTGTGCACAAATGAAAGTAAACACTTTTGCGGAAAATATATATTTTTTCAGCTGTTTCGATCGCCCCGGAGCCTGCTGCACACGTATATTCTAGCGATTCAAACTTACATCGCAGTCTGTTCATTATCAAAATAAAATGTCAACTAAACATTAAAAGGTTACACTGGTCAGTTTAAATAGACCGTAGTATACCGGTCCACTCTGCTGTTATGCCAAGGACGTTTTTGCTCAGAGGATCATCTTTCCGTCTATATGCGAATGTGTGTTAAGCACAAGCCTAGTTTACATTATAAATAATAGTTTAACATTCAAATACATTGCGAATATGGAAACATTTCGATTTGTGCCGAATGAGACATGAGCAATAACCTCCAAATAAATCTAGCCAAAGCCGCGCTCGCTCATCCTCGTCTGCACGCATGCACTGTCACGATCTAATGCGCTGTATGCCGGATTTTTAAAAATCTGACATTTTCTAGGACAGAATCCAGCAGGATCAAATTAATGTGAGCAACTGTGTTTTGGTGCAGCAGCGCCGATGTAGTTCACTTAATGTGCAGCGCAGTCACACGCGCTCCACATTTCGGATAATTTTATACAATAATGTCAGTTGAAAACATTGCAATTGTGCTTTAAAATACAACAACGAGCACCACAAAACCATTTAAAGAGGCGCGTTCAGCGTTCTCCGTGCGGGATTGGAAACTGTCAACAAAGTAAAATGACCTCAAAAGTATGGCGCGCTCTCTTCATTTTATCAAATGATCATAATCGCATCTATTCATTTTATAATCCTGCTACTAGCATTTTATTCAGACTAAAACCTCTTTAATTCAAGTGAGAAAGCGTTTTGTGTGTGTGTGTGGCTTTTGCACATCCTGTCATACCGCTGACTGCGTGCCTGCAATAGACGCATTTTGCAGTATTATGGTTAACGATTAATCGATTAATTGATCGTTAATTTAAACGACGATCGATCATGGAAATAATCGAAATTTGACATCCCTAGTTTTAATGCACCCGTCATATCTCAAAAAGCTGAAAATCCATGCCAAAACTGGACATGACTCAAATTATGATTTCAAGGTCTGTAGAAGTGGGCATTTAGAGTTAATTTTTTTTTTTATTTAGTGAGCCTTCAGCAGTGTCCGAAGCAGACGGTTCACACGGTGGTCCAGTGAAATGTAAACATCGTGAAGATGACGATGATGGTACAAACACTGAGACTCATGAAGCAAAGAGACTCAAGTTCGAAGATGAGGAAGATGACAATGAGGAAGGCATGGAGAAAGAGCTGAATGAAAAGCAGTCGCCCTGCACATCGGCAGCAGAGAGCTCATCGGATGTACCACAGTCTTCCTCAGACGTCACTGCGGAGGTGAAGGATAATAAACCTGAAGAACTCGTCTCTGAAGACCAAGGTACAGTGCACTGACTACCAGCAGAACTATGTTGAGAGGATATTGGCATACACCTAGAGATATTGCTTCTAACATCTTGTGTGGACTGAGGTTGTGAAAATCAGGTCAAATGTAATTGAAGCATCTGGACCTTGCCCGTTCATTGAAGGTTATTTCTGTCATCTGGGACTGTCAGCTGCTTTTCCCAGGCTGGTTTCGCACGTGGTCTGCTTGTTTGGTCAAACCTGAGTCTCATCCCCCCCTAAAGGTCTTTTTAATATTGTATTATGGGATTCATCCACAATGCATTTGTTTTATCAACATTAATACCACCGAGTACTAGAGGCAGCTGTTTACCACTGGAGCTAGGTAACTGTTCAGGGGAAAGTGCCAAAAATGGAAAGTGCTGTTTCGTGTTTTTGTTCCTTTGCTGACAAAAATGAATCCTAACATGCACGGTGAAGACCATTTCTGCAGACATGAGCAGCAATGAAAGATGCATTATACTATAATAGGCTTCCACATAATAGACCAGATTACTTTCATGCCAACTCCGTATTTAATTTAATTATTTTTTTATTAGTTCTGTTGAGCTTCGGTTTTATAAAGAGGTCTCATTTAGTCAAGTGTGTCCAAACTTGGTGTATTTTTTTTTATTTCTACATATTGTACATTTCTCGATGTGCAAAGAAGGTGTGTGACTGAAAATCACAATAGACTATAAAATTTGGGTTCAGTCAGTGTAAAATAAGCCATTAATATAATTTATTAATTTATTAATTAATGTTTTATTTAAACCCGTTTGGACATGTGAGTAACTGCTGTTCTAATATTTGCATATTTTTGCATATCAGCAGCTGTTTGCATACATTTACGTTTTCTGCTCCTCTCTCTCTCTCTCTGCAGAACCCTCGAGTACACAGTCAGAGGTCGTAGAAAACGGGGTTGACAAATCCACTTCGGAAGATTCATCTGACCCTTCCCACAATCAGGCGACCGGCAGTGAATCAGATCTACCAGAACAGCGGTCGGAGAGGGACGAGAGCGCCGAGGCTCAGGAAACGGACGAGAGAAATGACCCAGTCAGCAGTAGTAGCAGCAGCAGCAATAACAGCAGTGACGAGGGAGTGTCCAGTGCAGAGACTCCATCTGCATGTCCCAGCAGTTCCACTGAGCTGACGGCAGAGGGCAGTACCACTGCAGAAATCAGTTCGGACAGCTCAGAGACTGCAGATGACACCATGGAGCAAGACTGAAGTTTGACCACACATTATTGATTTTTACACTCTACTGTACAAAACCCCAAAAATCACTTATCCTGCAAGTTTAGCAGATCCTTTATAGACCAGGAGAGGAGTGCATTCTGGTGACCTCTTGTGACACATCCACTCCTTATGACCCTTCACTTAATATGGGCTCTTTGAAGAACAAAAACTGGAAGCTCATCTTTCTGGTGGTTGAGCGGAGCCTCGAATGCCTTGTGTCCATAGCAGTTTTCTGTAATCGTGTTCTAATCATGGGCGGCCATCAACTCTTCATAAACACATTCTAACGCTGTCGGGTCAAACATCATTCATCTCTCTCCTGCTCTACTAAGAGTGAAAATGTGGCAAATCTTTGGTTTGTGTGAGTGTGTGCATATGTTTGTAGGGGTGAGGGGTGTGTGTGCACTTCCTTCAGTTTAGTCCAGTAAACGGATGATCTCAGGATTCCTGTTGACTGGCAGACCAGTGTCTAAACATTCCAGGAGAGCACCCCTTTCCCCTCATATTGCCTTCTGCATTCATCTGCTGGCTTGTAGCACAAAGTGCTCAATAGCAGCATTAGACTGATTTCCTTTCTTTGCTATTTTTCTTTTATTTGTAGATCCTTTGATTTTAACTGGCTTCCCAGCATAGCACCGACATGTATTAATCCTCTGATGCTGGTAAATAGATTCTAAAATGGACTAATGTGATTTCCCATGCACTAGATGGTTGAGTGCTGTGGGTTGCAATGTGTAACTTAATATAGTGAGCCTGTCTTTTCGACTGACATCTTATGCGTAACCACTATTGAGCCATCCTTATTTGTTATAAGATTTTCTTTTAGTTTCATCAAACAATGGCAAACATTTGTAAAAAGGTTCAAATGAGCAACACTGTCGACACCAACATCTCTTAAACTGTACTTTTCATGCTTCCTACAGACTTGTATACAGGCTGTTCTACCCATACCTATTTCCACAGCTCCTTTTTGATATGTAGAATTTTTAAATTAGATTTTGTAGATTATAAGTGTTCACTGCTTTTGTGAAAAGTGAAAATTGTATGATCTCCATCATGTGAACTGAATGCTTTGGGCTTTCAACCGTATTCCTGAAGAGCAATAAATGTTCACATTTAAAAGCAGTGGTATGCTTAATCTGTGGCAACACGAGAGAAATTTTCTAACATATGTAAATGAAACTCTTTGGAATATCAGGTCATAGACACAATTCATTTTCACCACAATGTTTAAGTGGAACCTAATATTGCTAGCCATCACAATAAATAAGTGGGTGAACTGCAAATAACTGCAAATAAGAGCCAGAATTTCACATAAAATAGATTTGCATCTGTTCTTACATTAAACTATGATGAGTCGTTCAATAAAATATTTCAGTACAAACCGCAATGTTAGTGCACCATCAAGTTCTATAAAGTATTAAGATAGGAAATCTGTAGTTTGCTTGAATTTATCATCACGCATATGTACTCGAACTACTGTGTCTCCCAAATCGCTTTCATACTTAAGTCCCAATATGACCTACCTCTTGAAATGAGGCAAGATTTCCCCCACCAACCCTCACCTAATTTTACACAGTAAACTAGTAATGTGCCCTAAACCGCGCAATCCCTTATACTGTAGTCACAGAAAGAAAGGAATTATATAGTCTTGTACCATCTGTGGACTTCGTGCCATGTGTCAGCAGCTCCTGAATGGTCATCCAATTATCAAATATTCTCTTGTTCCTCCTCTTCATCATCTTTTTACGGCTAAGTTGGATAATATCAGGCTCCTTGTTGTCCATTGCTCCTGCTTGTTCTTTGCTCTCTATGCAGCACTGCTTCACGAGTTCCCGCCGTTGACGCTGTTCTTTGGCCCGCGCCGCATGCTGTTTGCGCTCCTCCTTGTTCCAGTATCGACCCAGTTTTAGTTCGCTGGCTGCATCGTCATCTGTAGTCACACTGCAGCGTTCTTCTCGAATGCGCAAGGCTCGCTCTTTCAGAAGCTGGTCCCTGATGGGCCTTTTGGTGATGTATCTTGTTCCATCGCTACGGATCTTTACCTTCCACCCCGTCTTGAGCCTGGACTCTGTGGGGGGGGTTTCTGCATTCTTGCAAAGGCTGGCTAAGCTGACTTGACTCTGGGCATATTCCACAGCTGACTTCTGCTGGATAAGCTGCATATAGCTTTGGTAATGTTGTGCATGGGCTGGGATGTAGGTATTCTTGTACGACGAATGACGCAAGGATGTCAAAAGACTCTTCCTTGGGTTCTTTTTCTTACTCTTTCGTTTCCCCTGATTTGTAACCTCTGGATCTCCAGGTAAACTCTTGGTAGGGCTGATCTCCTGAATGGGAGAGAGGTTATGTTTGGAGCATGCTGTTGTTGAGTTGCGTCTATGCATTGGAGAACCTTTACCCATGTCTCCAGCAACCATTCTTTGGAATTCAAGAGAATCTGGTTCCAGAGTAGGATGTAAACTCGAGCAGCTCTCTCCAGTGTTGTAAGCACTAGTAGAGCCTTCATTATCCACTTGGTTATTGATGAGGTCCTGATGGACTTGCTCAGAAAAGTCCTTGGCACTAGGTTTTTTGGCTTGCTGACCACCACCTTCAGCCTGAAGCCTGTGTGCTTGTATGATACTCAGGCATTCCAGCTCAATGTTAAGCAACTCTTCATTAAGCATCCGAATCTCCCGATCATCGCAGTCTACATTAACCCCCTTTTCATACAGTGTGGCATTATGCTCCAGAAATCCCTGAGGACTGTTACCATTGACCAGAGATTTCAATTCAAGCAGTTTCCAGAAATGTTCACATGCCGTGCCAGGTACACCAAGGAAGCTTCCACCATCTCCATTGTCAGCTGAAAGGAAGGAGTCATTGCTTAGGTGCATGTTGCCACTTTCGACAGTTTCCTGATTATAGATGTACTTCCTGTGGCTTTCTGGGAGCGTGTCACAGAGGGAATTCTGGTCATCCCCCAAGATGTCCTGCTCTGAGCTTTCATCATTACGAGTGCTTTCATCTGTGCGGCCTACACCGCTGTCTTTCTCATGCTGGTTGGACAGTAAAGTAGCCGTATCTGTAGTGCCGCCATCTTCTTCATTTGTGCTCTGTTAAATAGAATGGGAAGATATGTTAATAGCTCGCAAATCACTTTAATAGTAAGAATAGCTCCTCCTAATTCATCCTAATTGGATGAAGCGAGCAATACACTGTTGACTTGACCCTTATTAACTTACCTGCTGCAGCATACGTGTAGTGAACTCCTTGACCTGGTGAAGTTGCTGCTCCAGTGTGCCCAAGTGCGAGTCATCTAAGCTGTTTCTATTTTCCAACCAGCTAACATCCTGCAACACATACCGAAATACAATGTCAATTTTTTTATGTC
>NC_068403.1:12787843-12813306 GCF_023724105.1 Carassius gibelio | reverse complement strand
CGCACAGTGTTATGGCGACCGTGCCATTTTCTTTTGTCCTTTAGGCTACAGACGGCTACTGTGAGAGCTGTTATCCCTGGGCTAAGCTATAAAAGTCCCACTCAATCAAGCACCGCCTTTCAATGTCAGACGTTTCGGTTTGGATCCAGCGAGCTTAAATGTTGCACGGCTGTCTTGAGAATGAGCCGTACATATAAAGCAATCCAGCACAAGCACAATGTCGGATCAGACGGCTCAATGGATCCAGCTGCCTTTAACATCAGTCACAGCCTTTTCCAAAGACAATTCTGTTGATCCTCAAGTTAACTGCCAATGGCTGACATGAGATCAGCCTGAACAACGGCCTGATTGGCAGAGGTGTAGTAAAGAACATAAGAAGGGCCTTTTTTGAATACCAAATAGCATTTCAAACATGACAATGCAAGACCATATTCATACTGTATATTTGAAATGTAGCGCTTTCAATCAAACTAAAAAGGATGAGAGGTCTTTAAATCCTCCAGAAAATTGAGTTAGCAGTAACCTGTAATACACATTGTGGGGATACACAGGCCTCCGCAACACTGTGGAAATCATATGCATGCTTTGCAGAAGGCTTAATGTGATTTAGCCAAGACAGACATTTTCCTGGATCAATGTCCTTTGTTGGTCCTGGAACAACAATCTGTAACACTTTACAATAGGGTCTCATTTGTTAACATTAGTTAATGCATTAGCAAACATGAACTAACAATAAGCAATCTTTTCATTTAAATAATGCCTATTAATCTTTATTAAAGGGGGGGGGGGGGGTAAAATGCTCGTTTTCACTCAATATCCTGTTAATCTTGAGTACCTATAGAGTATCACTGCATCCTTCATAACTCCAATTATTATTAAATTATTTTATTATATTCATAAGAGAAAGATAGTCTGTACCGATTTTTCCCGGAAAAACACGAGCCGCTGGAGGCGTGACGTGTGGGCGGAGCTAAAGAATCACGAGCACGAGTAGGCTTTTGCGTTGAGAGCGTCTGGAAGCTGTGACACCGTGAGGAAAAAACATCCAAAACAAACCATGGCTAACAGTCAGATTCAGCGTATATTTATGATCCAGAATCAGATCCAGAGGCTGAAATTTAACAAGAGCAGCATCAGCAACGACGTCTCTATGTGGTATGTACTGAAACTGTATATATTTGCTTAGCGGTTTTGGAAAATAACTAAGTTCCACTTTATGTCGTCTTTTTTTTTTTTTTTAAGCTGTAACGTTACATGAGGAAAGTGCAGTTTGATGCCAACATCGCATGTTGTTTACTTGATGTGCTTACGCGCCGATAGCTAAGTTAACAACACAGAGATATTTGAAGCAGTTTTACTCACCGCATGCGGTTCCAACACACGATCGTGACCCTTTTTCATTGGGACTGCATTATCCTTAAGAAATAAACGATGTGCAAATCCGGCGTCAAACTGGGCCTTGTTTTTTATTGGTAATCTGTGCAGGGTTGTCTTGCCCTGTCAACCAAAAACACACGTCTTTTGTGACATTCCGCGACACTCTCGCTCTGATCAGTGAATGTCTGTGCTCTCAGTGCTCTGCTATTCGGGAGCGCGCTCTTCCGACAGAAGTGCCCTTAAGACCCATATAAGGAAATTTCACGCCATCTAATGTCACACAGAGCCATACTCGAAAAAAACTTTCCAAAACTTGTGACAAACCACAACTTAATTTTTGAAACTTTGTCCCCTTTAATCTTAGTTAATTACATTTTTGTAAACTAAATGTATTAATAAATGTTAAAATGACCATTGAATACAATTAATAGATGCTGTGTAAGTATTATACATTTCATAAAGTTCTTGTTAACTATATTAAGGTTAATAAATAAGAGGTACAGGTTGAGGATAGCATCAATAAGGTCTAAAATAGTCAAAAAGCATACCCATGGCATTTTTATGTTATTTTGATGCTTCATTGTCTGTTCAAAGCTTCAAAGCTTAGTTTGTGTTTATTGTAGTTTTATAGAAAAAAGCCACCAGTTAATTGATCATTTCGTGTTCCATAAAGAAGAAGAAAAAGCCAGAAAGGTTTGGCACGACAAGGGTATTTATTTATTTATTTATTTTAAATTTGATGCTGTCACTCGAATTCATTCATAAATCAGCTTTAATTATCTTTTAATCTGATAATGATATAATTTAAAAGATAGTGCCCCTTAGCTTCAATGTAATTAGCTTCTTTTTGTTATCTTGTAGCATGAGTTAAATACTTTTTTAAAAGCTAGCTTGGCTGTATTTAAATGAAATTATAAATAGCTTCACAAGCTACGGTTTCAGAGTGTCTTTCTCACTGCAACACTCTTAATGCCTCATTAGCTGTTCCTAATTTTTATGTGTAGCCTGTCTGCAGCAGTGATAAATTAAGATTTTAATTACTTGCTATTGCGAACACTTAAAGGAACAGTTCACCCGAGAATGCAATTCTGTCATCGTGTACACACTCGTGTTGTTCCAAATTTTCAATGACTTTCTTTCTTCTGTGGAACATAAATATTGACAAATGTCTGTTCAATGAAAGTCAGTCCAATGCTTTTTGATGCCATTGATGTTCATTATTTGGACAAAAAGAGTTGAAACACTTTTTAAGGTAATATATGGTCAATTTGATGACAGAAATGTCACTCTTGGCTGATTTATCAGTTTACGGTTCTCGATCAGATCGTTGTTTTATTTTATACTCTTTGACTGATGGTTTAGATGCATTCAGTGTTTTCCAATGTGAGTTAAGAAACTTCTAATGGTCAGAACGGAGTGGATATGGTTCTCTCTCGCTCTCTATCTGTGGAGTAGATTGTCTTGAGGGGTCATCAGATACGGCAGTGTTCTGGTCTTTGAGAGCTTTATGGCATGAAATGGATTTGATTCGAATCCAGCCTGTGGCCAATCCAGCCACTGTACCTCTGCATTGCTCTTAAAGCCAATACTTCATAGCAGAGTGCTTATCTCAGCTCTTTAGCACCACTGCTCATGGTCATCTCCTTCCTATTAACACTACAGCAGGGCTGTCTCTGATGGGAAAATGGCAACGAGCAGTCTGCCAAGTTATATCATGTACGTTGCAGACTGTCTGGATGCATATGTGTGTGTGTGTGTGTGCGTGACACGTTGAAGTATTTGATTAAATACATAGATAAATGTTGAGGCACTTAGGAAGCATTATTAAAATTTCCTGCTCGGATTCCTGCCAAATGCAATTCCAAAGCCTGAGTTTGTCCTCTACGGCTGTTAACTTGGGTTTCGCCCTACAGAGGCCGGACGAAAGGTCCTTACTGAGGGTTCGAGCAACAGGGAGACAATAGCTGCGTGCTTTATGTGCTCTTGTTTACTGTTTTAATTAGCATTGTTAATTGGCACTTTGTGACAGCTTGGTGACAGGCCTGTCACTCCACTGTATTGATGCCACTCTCGTTCCTAATTTGTCTTCTTGTTAACACACGGCCGGCTCCAGACCAGGGTGCCTTGTTTCTTGTCATTGGGCCATCATTGTCCATTTGTCTGCGCGGGAGCGTTTGCGTGCGGATACACAGTCCGGTAAACAAATTATTTGTCAGGCCATGGAAACGTCCATCTCTGTCTCATCTCATCAGCCCCTTGGAGACCTGTCCTTGAGTCGAAACAAAGACGGCAATCGATCCAAACACTCGAGCGTATGCCGATGACATTAAAAACCTCACACGCATCAATGACACGGACTGCTTAAACCATTTAAGCCCACGGGAAACTGAAGAAAGCTCTTTAGCTCAGTCTGTAAACAGTTTTTGGTGACTTTTTAGAAAGCGCATTTGAAAACTTGACTGCTTGATAATGTGTCATGCGGTGGTGTTTAGTTCAGTGTATACATACGTTTCTGTTGGAATTTCTGTTTAGTCGTAGAGAATTTGCTGTATTTTCAGCAACTTTACATGAAAAAACACACTTAAAAATTGCCCAATATGTTGCACAGTATGAAACATTGTGGAAATGATTCTTATTACGACATAGCTGGGAAAAATCTGGGCATATTAATATGTTAACTGAAACCGCCAGATTTCTGCAACACAGTGTGAAGAGCCATGCTGAGATTTTAGACTTTAGAGCTTTTTGAACTGTTGTATTTCCATTCATGCATGTAGTATATTTTTAAAAAGAAACAAATAAAACTGTTTTATATTTAATCGGGTAGATGGCAAAAATAATTTAATTTAAAAGATATGGCTGAGGTTATCAAATTTATAGGGAGATTTATTGGGGTTTTTTTATTGGTAGATATAAAATATGCAGCTTCCCCTAAAATAGTATGTGAAAAGTAGGCTAAAACACACACAAAGCAGCTGCTGCAAAGTGTGAATATGCAGAAGAATCACAGACTGGGGTGCCCTAAAACAGCTGGTACTGTCAGCTTGCACACATTTGTGCAGAATCCAGCACTCTTGATTGCAATAAGACCAAATATGATCCATATTGGATGTTACAGAGCTGGGAGATGTTCTCTTTCAGCTTTATACCGAACATGTGTCATTTACATGTGTGTGTTTTAAAAAAAAAATTTGATTTACTTTTAACTTGTTGAAAACCCTGACATGAATAATAATGACATAGTAGACTAAATAGTCAAATGTTTTAGTTTTTGTGAGAATTTTTCCAGACAAATAGTCACAGACCCATTTTTTAAATATAAAAATGACTGAGAACATCTGGTGTATAGGGTTATTTTCATAATGTTAAACTGTTAAACAAAATTCCCCTCATTTATTCGGATTCCCTTCACATCTGAGTGATTAAATGTGAAGCGCAATTCTGTCTCATGATGTTTGCAATCTGGCTTCTGTTATATGATTGTGACCACTTCACCACACGGGACGCCTAACCTTCATGTCACATTATTATGCAAGAGCTCTCGTCTACCGTCCAGGTGGAACGGTGGATGTTTTGGAAAATTCCAGCCCTCAGCAGGCCTCATCCACAATTCTGGCAGTACCTCGCTTTTCCCCCGCTTCCAGGTTGTTCTAGGCATTCTGGTTGCTGCTGGGCCGTTGCCAACAGCCAATCAGAGCACAGGAGAGTCCCGCTCACAGCTGTGATGCTGATGAAGCCTTCTCCTCTTCCTCATCAGACCTTCCATCGCATATTTCCTGTTATAAATGGGTATAATGTGTCATCACAAGTGGAGAGACCATCTGCAAACGGCAGGGTCCCGGGCTATTTCTGTCAGAGCTCCACGTACTCACATACTCACTGGCTGGAAGAGTTTCTCTTTATTGAGGGGAAGCATGAAACTTTTCAGGAGGTCAAAGCAAAGATGTCATGGATGCGAGAGATTTGAGGACAATTTGTTATAATATTTTGTTGCTTCAGAGAGACTTGATAACACAAAAGGACATTGGTTCTCCACTAGTGGGTTGCAAATCGAAAATGAATTGCTAGTAGCTATAAAAGCTACTTTTACTATTATTATTTTAACACTTTCTCACTGTTATTATTTAGATTATTTAATGTAGTATTATTTTGTATTGTTTTAAAACATACAACCTTTTATTTTGCATAACTTTATAATTATTTTTATTAACGTTTAATTTTACATAGCAATTTTATTTGGGATTATTTATTTTATTATTCTAAAACAAACTTTTTTTTTTTAAATACTGTTTTAATTACTTTTTTGTATTTTATTAAATTTTACATAGCAATATTATTTTGGATTAAATAATAGTTATTTTATTTTGTATTCTTATTTAAAACAACTTCATTTTGCATTATTATTATTATTATTATTATTATTATTATTATTATTAATCAAACAATATTTACTTTTGCACAATGTTATCTTAACGATTTATTATTATTATTATTATTATTATTATTATTATTATTATTATACATTTCAGTCATAAATTTTTCTGTTTAATTTCCTACAATATTATCATATTTATTTTCAGATATTATTATTATTATTATTATTATTGTAATAAAATTCAGTTTTTTTCATAATATCATATTTATTTTCATTTATTATTAAAATAATAAATAATAATAAAAAAACTATTGAGGTCATTTACGCTATTCCTTAATCAATGCGGTGCACATTAGAAACATAACAGAAATGCTATGTCATGCCATGTCTTCTGTGTCATCCTTTCAAAGTGAACCCTGCCATCTTCCCTGCCCGGCATCCAAAAATAGCCATTGTTTTTGGAGGGCTGCAGTGTTTGTAACCCTGGCCAGATGGGGTGTGAAGACAGGGGCTGGAGTCATGGAGAGAGTTCCCATCAGCCCGCTGGGTGAGGGATGAAACCCAGAAAGGCTCTGTACACTGCAGTGGCTGTCAAGGCCACAGAGAGCAGGGGGGTGATGAGCAAACGGCTGGATCTGAGGTTTAGACACAGACGCTTTGACCTCTCTGCTAATCAAGGTCACGTCGAGCGCCTGTTTATTTCACTGACAAATGGTCATGATGTAGTTGGTGATTGATGTGGTTATGAATAACCCAGTAGTGCACAAGCAGAGTAGAAAATGGATTGAATTGTCATGTAGTCTGTGAATATGTGTGTGTCATTTAAATGCACGAGACATGACAGAAAGTCCTTTGGCTGGTGCATTCCCATCAAGGAGGGATTGTTTATGAGTTAAAAGCTTTGGATAATAGGATTTCCAGCCGTGGCCTTGGGATTTATGTGACCAGGGAGATTTTTGACTGTTGGAAGAAATTGGAAAAATAAAAATAAAAATAAAAAATGACTGAATCGCTTTGCACCTTGTTTTTCTTCCAGGGCTCTTGTTTCACTCCAACAGCCCTGACAGTCAGACATGTCATCTCAGAACATCGGTAAAGGGCTGACAGCCAAAGGTGAAAAATAACACCTCTGTGTTCATTCATCAACAGTGTCCGGCCCCATAAGAGCAGCCCGTTAACCACAACACACAGCTGGAGAAAACCTTCCTTATCAGATCATGATGGAACATCTATTCTGAGCCAGTGTCCTGCAACACAGACATCCATCACAGTCCATGACACACTGTATGATCTATATCCCACGATCAAGCTTTTCTTTGAAATCTTGTATAAAAATGTACAGTTTAAAGACACGGGTCACCAATACAAAAATAAAATAAAAATTCTAATGTTGTACCAAACATGTATGACTGACTTTCTTCTGTGGGACACAAAAGGAGATATTAAATATAATTTCATGGAGCTTTTTTGGTCGTATCACCAAATGAAGCTGGGGCAGATATTTGGTTCGGTCTGTTCGTTTATGATCATATTATTGTTTTTCATCATAGGAACTACTTCTCTGACATCTTTTTTTTAAGCCTGAATGCCTGAATGCACCACTATTTGTAGTTGCATGGAAAAAATGTCCAGTACATTCTTTGAAATGTCTCCTTTTGTATTCTGCGGAAGAAAGAAAGTCAGGTTTGGAACAACACGAGAGTGAGTAAATGATGACAGAATTTTCATTTGCGGATGAACTATTCCTTTAGGTTAAAAGAAAATGATTTCCGTTTAAGGTTTGCCTGGCTTGTGGTTGCTGGAGTTAAACGGCTCCCACTCTTTCAGCTGCATTGGAAGTGCCCTCACAGCTCTTTGATGCAGTGCTTTTGGTAATTGATGTGCTCTGTAACGTGGGCACGGTGGAAGAAAGGCTTGTGTGGGGGGGGGGGGTGTGGAGTAGATGCATGAATTTAAATAAAGCTCCGGCTGTAAGTAACTGCAGGAATGAGATGCATTTATTTTCTTTTGGCTGACTTGACTGAGAGGCGTTTGATTTATCCTCACGAGGAGTTGAGCGCTGGCTTGCCTGTCCTGCTTATTTACTCTCCGTATTGCTCTGCTGGGTATTGGCCAGTTATTTACTGCAAATGGTCGCGTTGGTATGAGATGGGAGAAAATCGGGCTCTTATTTATTTATTTTTCAATTAAAAGTGGCACGTCAGAACAGAGATTTAAAGGTTCTGAGGGATCCGACGCTCTAACTGTGCTGGGGCCTAGGAGGCGTTCCAATATTGCTTTGTTGTCGACTGTCTCTTTAGGAATACAGAGACAGACTGCTGGAGTGGGCTCAAGGTATTCGACTTTTCAATGCTGGCAAGTTTTTACCAATGACAGTAAAGCATTCAATAGACCAATATATATGCATATGAAGGTCACTTTATTTTGCGTTTTTTCCCGCCAACAAAAAAATCTATGTGGGGTTCCACAGCTGAGATGTGCAGTCGCTGTACAGTAATAATCTGTGTTATGTGATCTCAAAGGTTCCTTAATTTCCTCACATAGACATAAGACTGGGCAGAAACGTTGCCCGGACATTCCTGGATTACTACAAACTGAACAACCTGATAGACGAAAGCAAACTCACAGGACACATTAACAGGTGAATAATGCAATCACATATTCCATTATCTCACAGCAATGGCACTGATCTTGGGTTTGTTTTCCATATCCTTATGAATAATAATACATACTTTATACTACAGTCCTGCATGAGAATAGCCACTTTGTACTTTTTTTTTTATTACTTAATTGAGAATATATAATTGCTAACAACTTGAAACTTAAGGTGGAAATCAGCAAAACTGTATTTAGCTTATTTTGTTAAAGGATTAGTTCATTTCCAGAATAAAAATATCATGATAATTTAATCACCCCCATGTCATCCAAGATGATTTACTTGCCCCCATATCATCATGCCTTTCTTTATTCAGTCAAAAAGAAATTAAAATTTTTGAATAAAACATTGCAGGATTTTTCTCTATATAGTGGAATTCAGTGAGACCCAAATGGTTGAAGGTTCAAATTGCAGTTTCGATGCAATTTAATTGAATTCAATGCAGGTTCAAAGTGCTCTACGCTATCTCAGCCAATGAATAAGTGTTTTATTTAGCAAAAAGAAAAAAAGACAATCTATATACTGTATTTTCCAGACTATAAGTTGCACTTTTTTTTCATAGTTTGGCTGGTCCTGCGACTTATAGTCAGGTGCGACTTATTTATCAAAATTAATTTAACATGAACCGAGAGAAATGAACCAAGAGAAAACATTACCGTCTATAGCCGCGAGAGTGTGCTCTATACTGCCAGAGATGCTGCTCCTGTAGTCTACACTGAGCAGCATAGAGCGCCCTCTCGTGTCTGTAGACGGTAATGTTTTCTCTTGGTTCTAAATCAGTGCGACTTATTTATGTTTTTTTCCTCATGATGATGTATTTTTGGACTGATGCGATTTATACTCCGGTTCGACTTATAGTACGAAAAATACAGTACTTTTTAATAAAAAAATGCTCGTTTTGCACTAGCTGCATGATGCGCATCCGCGACTTCAAACTTTACTTAACCATGTTGGAAAGGTGACGTGTGATGTAGGCGGAAGTACAAACACAGTGTTTACAAAACAAGAAAGTCAGATGCCTTTTACAAAACAAAAGCCAAAACAACAATGTTGGACGAATATGAGTTGGAGAAGTACACAGACAAAGAATTAATGAAGCTTTTCTTTAAATTACACCCAATACTTCATAATGTAAGTGCTTCACACAATAGATAGCCTTCAGATTTTTGTTTAGCTTTCAGATGGTCTCTTTTGACAGCATCTAATGTAAAGCTTCTCGAAATTTGTTTTCCTTCCTCCCAAATTTTTGACCTTAATTTTTTAGTGTAGAATTTAATATTTTGATCATTTCACACAAAATTCACATGCTCAGCTCATGGTCACATGTCATGCAGTAAACAACGAAAATATTTTATATTTTTTGTGTTTTATTTTAAAATGATATATTTTAATTTGCGTTTTCATCAATTCACACATTTAGAAAACCCCACTCTTAATAATCATATAATATGGAAATTGTATATATATATATATATATATATATATATATATAATTTACTCTCTAATCTCTACTCTTACAAGTACTGTCACATGCTTTATTTTCTGTATAATTGTCACTAAACAAGGGGTGGCTTATCTAACCCTGAACTTTTGATTCTTACAAAACTCCTCTAAGAAACATCCTTTATGTCTTTCAGCTCTCTCGATGGCTCATCCACCAGTCATCAAGGAAACAAAGCTGGAAATGGAAAGGTTAAAGGAGACAGAAAACCCCATGGAGTCAGGGATTACTAAAAACACAGGGAATACTGTACGGTTCCACATCCTCGAGTGAGACGTTGTGAACTATGGTCCACTTGCAAATTAGGTTTTCATATCAGCCCACCGCAATCCACCAGATATTTGTTGTCTAAGTTTGTATGTGCTGATAGGACTCAACGACTGTGAATAAGTCTTCGGTATTAATTCTCACTTGTGAGATATTGCACAGAGAAAACATCAACTGCAAATTATCCCACCGGCTACATTTATTGCTTTTACAGAGCTTTGTTGAATACCAACTACTTTCTTTGCCTTGCATTTGGAGTTGCCTGTTATCAGTACAGAAATTGTATTTCGCTCAGCGGTGCTCATTCTGATAAAGTGATTACTTTTATGAATTCTTTAATTGTCTAGATAGTCATCTTGAGTTATTTATTCAAACCTCGATGTTTGAAAATTGCTTAAATAAAAAGCAATTGACCTGTAATGTTTTAATATATGCATGCCTTGTGTTCATAAATTTGCTTCGAATAAAGTGTTTGATAAAAAATGGCTTTCCAGTATCTTATTAAGTGCTTATATTGAAATCGTTTTGAAATGCTGTTAAAAAAAACAATGCATTTTAATCCCCTCATCATAGTCTCAGGGCAATAAGCATCAACACATTGTTTGCTCTGCTGTTCACCAAAGTACTCTAATACGGAGTCTGTTAAGCCTGTAACACAGCGTCTCCAAACAATGTCTGATCTGTCCACACGCAGAACACAGTGTGAGGGGGCTGAAATACTGAATGGCTCAAGCTATCAGTCAAGAAGTGTGAAAAGCAGTGTGTATTTTTCAGGCCAAGTCATTCGGAATAACTGAGGCAATCAGTCAGAAAAGGCAAAAACAAATGACTTGCATTTTAGATGGTTGAAGAGAAGATGGCGAGAGCTAATGTGAATGAGAAAACACATCCATCTACAGAATCTCGACAAACACACACACACACAGGTAATGGTGCTGTCATACCTAAAAGCCCTTGTGCTTATGGAGAGCCTCACCTCCCCACTGCGCTGTCATTTTAACCAGATCCTCGAACCATTAGTCCCTTAAGCTTGGCTCACCTCACTGCCACAAACACATCCTAATTGCCCTTAGGCTCCTGTGAACTGTTTGCATTTCCCTTCTTAAACATCGACATGGTCCATTCTTTTGCACAAGTTAACTGGCCTCTGTGATTCTCTGTGAGGTCTGTCTCTCAGCACTAAAAGTGGTATGGTTCACTTCGAGGGCAGATTCTTATTGAACATCATTATAAGCTGCTTAAAACTGAGACTTAGTGAACTAATGTCACCCCACTTTTAGACATTTCTACTTCCCTTCACCCTACGTGTTTAAAAATAGTAATTACTTTTCAGATTCCCGTGTCTGAATGTGTCCTCGTGTGTCAAATCACTCCTGGCCCCTCTTGACTTAAAAAAGCTGTTTTTAGGACCAAATGCTCCTAACTGTGCATTTTCTTACCAAATCTTTACAAGATTCACTTTTGACAGAGTTGGGTTGGGTTGGCTTTTCAGCATCCAACAATTGTTTGTCCAATATAGAAATATCCTGTTATGTCCGTTCTTTAAATTTTTGTTATTTGTTTTATGAAGTAATACATTCAGTTGTTAATTTACAGCAGTATAGCAAAAGTAATAGTATTACAGCAGTCAGCACAATAACAGCAATAAAATGCAAATGCAGCAATAAAATACAGTATTTTAATTATTAATTTAAATGATTAATTTACAGTCTTATGATGATAACTATTAGTATTATAAATATTACAGAAATGTATTTGTGGTTAATAATTAGTCACTCTAATTATAGCAGCTACAGTATTCTGTTGTAGAGTCAAACTAAATAATCTGGTTTTATGAGAAAAAAAAACAATACTTTTATTAAAACTACAGCAGTTGTACTGTAGCTTTCATATGTTATATTCTTTTTTTAGATTTATTTTAGATTTTATTTTATTTTTTGAATTTTTTTTTCTTTTTTTATACTATTTTAGAGAGAACTCTAGCCTTTAGCTAAACTTCTACTTTCCGCCTTAACAAAAAAAACAATTGTTATTACTACATTTATTTAAAGGTTTTACGTTTGTCGTCATTTCCTCGCGGTTTCAAGGAATGGGAACTTGGGCTGTTGTCATAGCAACAAATTTTTAAAACATGGGCGGATTAACGCCGCCCAAGCAGCCTTCAGCTTCACAAATGCGACAAAAAGCGCTAAAATGCACTGTCGAGGTGGATATCCAATCTGTAAGTATATCAGCCCGCGTCCCATTCTGCCTTTTTCACTCAACGACAACACAAATCTTCCTGTTTGCGTGTGTTATGAAAGACGTTTCCGTGTTAGCATACTGTTAGCAACAAGTGGCTAACAGTGTACCACGGATGTTCATCGGCAATCAATCAAAGCTGCAACGAGCAGAAACATGATAATAAACTGCCCTGCATTCATTCCAGCCTCCGATGTGTTTATTAAAAGCGATGCACATGCAATCTACTTCATTTTCAGCCAGGCTGTTAGCATCTAACTTACGTTAGTAGTTTTTGGTTCAGTCGGAGCTTTTGTTTTTCATACAGTATAGTGCATCATGGATATAGGAGAAATTATCTTCTGATCTGCAGGAAATTGTGGTTATTTTAATACTGTAATCAAAGTGATCACTCTTTAGACATTCACATTAAAGTGTGACTAGGAAGGGGAAGTAGTTGCTTTACATTCGGAGATAAGCAAGACATGTTAATTAAGTAATATGTTGTTTTTTTGTAAAAATCGTTTTTGTAAAAAGTTCGCTTGGTAAGATTTTGTTTTCATGTTGAGAGATTTTTCAAATCTGCATTCATTTAAATACAAATAGACTAAAGACAGTAATACTGTGAACTAAACAAACAAAACTGTTTTCTATTTTAATGTATTTTAAAATGTGAGGGCAAAACAAAAAATTTCTACATCCACTACATTTAGTGTCATAAGATCCTTGAGAGTGGCACTTCAGTGGCAGTGATACTTTTTCCAGGATTCATTGAAGAATAGAAAGCTCAAAGGAGCAGCATTGTACATGAAAGATCATGTAAAATAAAATGATAAAAAATATGGTGTAAGATGATCTCATGTTAATGTTTTTCCTCCTATAGATAACTTGTCCAGGGGTGGTGCTATCATCCCAAGAAGACATTTATGTGAGTGTTCGGATAATGGGCCAGTATCAGAAGTCCAAGTGTGTTCCTCCAGTTTTCCCTCTGCTGCTGCATGAAAAAATGGTGTTTGTGAAGGTAAGACTTTATTAAAATGTCTTTGAGTCATTTCGACCTGTGACACATGCTATCTTACTATCTGATTTCTTTTATTTTGTTTCTTCTCCCATTCTCTTCGGCAGACCTTTGTGGGAGCAGTTGATCCGGGTGCTGTAGCTGAGCATCTGGAAAGTAAGAATACTTTGGGCTGACTTCAATTTGTCCTGTGTTCTTTCATAAACTTTAGATCAATAAACTTATATACTTTTCCATCATGTTTTTTTCCTCTGCTGCAGATGATACAACATCTTTAGAGCTCATTCAGCTCGTTCCTCCAGGTAAGATCTCACATCCATTCCAGCTGTAACACTGACAGATTTTTGAGGCTGTAGATTGAGTTCTCTAACATAGCGCTGTAAACCGAAAAAAAAACATTAGATTTGAGCTAAGCTTTGATTGAAGGCTCCAGCTTTTGCTGTTGACGCAACGAGCGAATTCTCAGACCTGCCAGTACAATTTAAAAAATTAACCAACATCAGCAGGGGAATACATACATTATTGGACCGAGCACTCTCATTACAGTATGCATAAATTATGTGGCTTTCAATGGAGGTCTTTTGGGCTGAGATTATTTTTTTTTTTTTTTTTTTTTTTTTTTACACACACAATCTGACTCTCATTCTTTCCTGTTACTTTATTGCTTTAAAACACAAAGAAACAGCTGTCAAGAAAAACGTACAGAATTCACCATTCCATCATGTATTTTTTATTTGACTGTGCAGAGGGTGAGATCCTGGCCACGTTTGAAGATGACACCCGGGAGTTTCTGTATCCAGGCCCTCGTTTGACTCCCAGAAGCCCCGGCCCAGAGAGAGAGATTCTGATGAAGAGATCCATCACCTTCCCCGTGCGTGTGTCTTCCTCTCAGCGTTTTTGTCATATCTCTGATGCATCTTAAAAGCCGGTCCCATTTTCCTGCTATTTGCTTGAAGACGTAGATTGTTTTGGTAAATTGATCTGCCAAGAGTGTTATTATCTGCATTTGCCCTCTGTCTTTTCATCATTCGAAAAGTTTTGTGATGTTTTTTTTCTGCTCACTATCTCTCCTGTCTTGTTCCCTCAGGGAATCTCTCCCAAAGTGGAGTTTTCAACGACGTCTATTATTGAGGAGTGTGATGTGAAACATGGTCAGCCTGCCATGTCTGTGAGTCTCGGGGCTTTTGTTATTGCCATTATATTGCAGCTGGTATGTGCTCCGTTCCAAAAGCTACCGCGCTGCCTACATAGGCAGCTGCCTTTGAAGGCGTCTGGCTTCTGGAACGATGGCTTCTGTATGATGCTTCTGCTCGTTATGTTTTGGAACAGAGCAATTATTTGTGATGCTATATGAATAGCAACACTAAGGTTTAACGGAAAAGGACCATACGAAGGCTTTTTTTAGATGTATGTGGGAGTACGATGGGTCTCCCTGTCAATCAAACTGTCTGTTGCCATCTGTGCCACTTTCTGCTGTCCTTCTAGTGGCCTCACGCCCCCTTTCAGGATGCTCTTTTTACCATGCAGGTAATTACAGAGAATTGGCTCTTTTCTACTTGGATCGACGCTGATCAGTTGGACTTGACCGGTCCAATTTGTTTCCTCCATTACTTGCTCGCAGACCTCTCGTTGCGTTTCAAATCGCTGATTGAGTCTGCATCCTTCATGTCAAGTTTCTCAGACCCTCGTTAGACGGCTTCTGCTGTTGACTGTCTCGTCGGTCATGTTTCATGTGCTTTTCCTCCCTTTGTGGATGTCTCTAGTTTGGACTTGACACGGCATTCTGTAAAGCGGGCTTTCTCGGTGCGATTTGCATGCATTTGAACGGCGCTTGTTTCTTGTTTAATAAGCTACTTGTGGTGCTGGCTTTGTTGTTTCAAGGACATCCGGCTTTATCTCCCATTACCAACACCAGCCGAGCCACTAATCACATCAGACAAGCACGACTCCTGCTTTAAAACGGCCTCTTTGTCCCTCCGTCCAAAGAAAAAGGAAGAAGAGAGAGGGAGAGAAGAATAAAAGGAGAAAAAGCCACTTAGTTTAATTTCATTAAATCTTGACTCTTCAAACGGCAATCGCTATCAGGATTTACTTTTTTCTTTTTCTGCTTTTTAAAAATGACTTAATATGGCAGGATGTTCCAATTAGCATTTAAATTATCGTTGTTTTTTTTTACATCCATGTAATGCCATTATCATATTAGGTTGAGACCGGCCAACAAATGCAATTAACATTTTTAAAAACGTATTTACCCAGGCAGCGCCTGCAGGAACAGTTGTTATTGGGGCTCAGAATTATGTTAGCTGAGATTAGAGTTATTGAAGTCATTTGCCTGCAAAGGTGAGATTGGAACACTGAGGAAAGGTTTACATCAGGTTACATGTGTACATAACAAGGAAAAGAGTGGATTAGCCCGGTACGAACAGAAAGAAGTTTGCAATATCACTATAATAAAGCGTGACCTTATACTCTCTTCCTCTGGGATCTTCTTTTCCATTTTTGTTTCAAAGGTGAAGAGTGTCATTTCACGCTGTTGTTATTGCTTATAGTAAAGTATTCAAACAAACCCCTAACCCTAAGTATTAAACACTAATGTTTAACTGTGCTACTGACATGAATAGCCACCTTAGCAACTGTGTTGCTATATGCTAATAAAAATATAGAGCACCTTATATATATATATATATATATATATATATATATATATATATATAATTTTTTTTTATTAATAACTTTAAATAGCAATTATTTTCATTTTTTTATTTCATTTTCGTTTACATTTTCGTTTTAGGTGTTTGTCATCTTTATTAGTTCTCATTTTTTATATTTCTATTTAGCTTTTTATTTCCATTTTAGTCATTGTACTTTTTTTTTTTTTTACACATTTCATGAAAATTTATATTTAATTTTATTTCATTACCACAAACATTTTTGTGATAGTTTAAATTTCAGTTAATGATTACACTACAACTATGAATTCTATTCAGTGAATAATTCAATGAAGTCTTTTGGTGTGTTTGATTTTATCCGATGCTGCGCAGACAGATGGACGGCTGACTTGAAGCAGTGCATGTTGGTTAGAAATTTTGTCTGACTTGAACCGGCGCTGATGCCATGTCACTTTCACATGTGGCATCAAAGTACCACAATAGCCTTTCGAGAACAGCCGGCTAACTCGACACAGCTTTTTCAGAGCGACTGCAGGAGTGCTGATGATGACAGCTGTTAAACGATTGGACAAATTTACCACATGACAACAATGACGTGTGTTTCTAACATCTTCCTTTCCAATACTGCTCACAAATCTGTTTTTAGAACCGTAAAAGCTATTTTACTATAGTCGCAATCTTATATTGAGTGGCGTAAAAAAAAAAACACTGATAGACCCACACTTTATTGGTATTTATATATTGTATGTTTATGTTGAACTTTATTCTTGAACAGATAGTGCTGTATTAAAGGGGTTATTGGATGCTTCTCTATAATGATATAATGATAAAAATCCACCCTAATCTACTAAAATCTTTAGCCCTTTCTCAAATCAAGCCAATCTCCGATGTGATGCACAAAAACAGGCCCCTCCCACGATTGTTTGATTGACAGTAGCATTTCAGCACAGACTGGACTGGTGTCTTACTTTAGACCCACCCTGAGTGAGCTGTCATCAGTCTGCCATTGTTTCACCGCCGGAGCAGATGTACACAAGAATGACTCCTAAGCGATTGAGGTGTTCTGTTGTTTGATGTAATAATGAACATAGCAGTCATCATTTACTCCCGAAATCTGAACCACTGAAGACACAGTGGATTACGTTTGATTTTGAAGGGAATGTGCCCCCGATCTTCCTAAATGTGTTCAAATGTTCACGCGAATCATTTGGGATCCAGCTTCACCTATAGGAAAAGTGTTCTAATTAATCTTTGCAAATCAACTTTCCTAATAATGTGCTAATTAGCAAATATCATGATGAATGCAGCTAAAGTAAACAGTCCCTCAGAGAGCAGCTCGGGAGAGAGGGGCGGGGTCAACAGAGCTCATTAACATTTTTAGGAAACTGCTACTAAATGGCCTGCTCTAAAACAAGATGTTTTTGACAGGGTAAAAAAGGGTATTGTTTTTTTTACACTACCATTGAGAAGTTTTAACCAAACTATGTTACAGACTTTTCATTAAGACCCTAAAGAATCATATCAACTTGTGGAAAATGGGCATCCGATGACCACTTAAAGCAGTACATAAAAAGTGTTTCTGTTGCTTATAAAACGTTTCTGAAACGTCTGTGTTTTTGACAAATAATGTATGTTATTCATTTCATCTGTGATAGAGTATGCAAACACCACAAGAGCGTCACTACCAGGAGCAGAAAGTGTCCGACTTGACGTCTCCGCTTTCAGTTCCGCCCCCGACTGCAAGCGGCTACTCTCGCCGATCAGTCTGCGCAGCCCTGCATGATGTCAAACATACCTCTGATGTCCCTATCCAGTCATGTGCTCGTACCTCAACTAAACCCTGTCGTGTAAGAACTTCCCCTGCAAACTCAAAGAAGAAGAAGAAGCCAGACACAGCGCCATCCAGTGGATACAAGAAGCCAACGGTGGCGTCTCAAAGCCGCGCTCCTGCACCCTACACCCACCGTAAGATGTGTCAGCTGTCTGAGGAGGCCAGACAACGACTCAGCCACCTCAAACTTGGGCCCTACACATTTAAAAAAGAGACGGTCCCTCAGGCTCCATTTGTGGTGGGTCAGATTGACTTATTAAACAATACAAACAGAGTTTATTGTGCATTTTTCATCTTTGGTTAATGATCATGTTATTAACATGTATGCACTTATTTAAGTTTGACGTGTGAACTGCGGTATTTTTTTTCTGAGGGCATTGATTACAGGAGACAGACAGCCGTGTCAAAATCTTTACTCGTTTTCAAGACTGAAGTAAAAGCATAAATTCCCCCTTTTGTTTCTTTTTCGTGTTTTCTAAAACAACAGTAAGTACATCCTGGGGTGCAAATATCAAAGCTGTCATGGTATAAAAGGCAGCTTTTGGATTTGTGTCTGATATCATCATGGCATTTTCTGTCACAGGCCTTTTAAAAAGTGGCTAGCCTTTTCAAAGAAAATCCCCAGGCTACAATTAACCTAAGTAATTAAGAGTCAGGCTGTGATTAGCAAATTCTTTCCTCTTATTTCAGCAGATTAGCCCTTTCAGTTTATGTGTGTTTAAAGTCGGCACACTTGTTTTGCATGAAAACTAAATAGCTCGTTTCATTAGCTTGCTTGGTCACTTTACTATTTAAATGAAGTTCGAATGGACTAATTGAAGTCTGAGAGTATACACAGGCACCTGAGTCTGAGGAACTTCCCTCTGAAGTTTCTCTCCTCACTTTCACCTTCCTAGAAAAGTGATTAACTCTGAAATGAAAGTCAAATTCATTTGAATAATCGATGCTCTGTGTGTCAATGGAGTGTTGATGCACTTCGCTTCACCTGCTAAATCAAAGATGAGCGAGTATTTATCTTTTAATGGGCACCGTAGCTGATTGAATCTTCTGTTTGCAGGTCCCCCGAAGCCCAAACACGTCTCTGATGGAAACCTCCATGTGTCTAACATCTCAGTCTTCTCCTAAAAGAAGCCCCCTACGTCCGCAGTCAAGGAGCTACACCACAGACTTCACAGGTCACTATGGTATTGTGTTTTTACATGTCTATTTGTGCATTTATTCATCCTCATGTTTCTCCAAACCTGTATGACTTTCTTTTATAAATTAAGATACTTAAAAAAAATAAAACAATAAAAAAGGGGTCCAGTGTTGTTTTGGATCAGAATGACTTGAATGGTATGAACAAAAACAGATCTCGAAAAAAGACACTACTGTTCAGAATACTTTTTATTAATACTCAGCTAGGACACATTAAATTGATCAAAAGTAACAGTAAAAAAACAATTTTATGAAAGGTTTGTATTTCAATTTTTTTTTTTTTTACTTTCTATGTCCCAAAGAATCCTGAAAAAAAACAAAAACGTTCAGTTTCCACAAAAATATTAAGCAGCACAATTGTTTTGCAACATTAATAACAATAAATGTGTCTTGAGCACCAAATTAGCATATTGGCATGATTTCTGAAGGATCATGTGACACTGATGACTATGAATGGCTGCTGAAAATTCAGCTTCTCTCTCACAGGAATAAATTAAATTGTAAAATATACTACATTAGAAAACAATTTAAAAGTGCAATAATAGTTCAATAAATGCAGTCTTAAAACTACAATAACAAAAAAAAAACTTTTGAACAGTATTGTAGCTTGTGTTCTCTAGAAGAAAAAAACTCAGGTTGGAGTGACAAATTATTTTCATTTGTGGGTGAGCTATTCTTTTAAAATGGTTTGTTTTGAGTATTTCAATCAATTACTGATCATTAAGTATTATATGTGTTTTTCTGTGTACAGTATTTTCCGGACTATAAGTCACACTTTTTTTCATAGTTTGGCTGGTCCTGCTACTTATAGTCAGGTGTGACTTATTTATCAAAATTAATTTGACATGAACCAAGAGAAATGAACCAAGAGAAAACATTACCGTCTACAGCCACGAGAGCTGCTACGTGCTCCTGTAGTCTACACTGAAGCCCCCTCTCGCGGCTGGAGACGGTAATGTTGTCTCTTGGTTCTAAATAAATGCGACTTATAGTCCAGTGTGACTTATGTTTTTTTCCTCATCGTGACGTATTTTTGGACTGATGCGACTTATACTCAGGTGCAACTTATAGTCCGAAAAATACGGTATTGTGGAAGATGCATTTTACCATATTTTCCCACTAAACTTCTCCAGATCGCTCTCTCCGTGGAAGTTTGAGATCAAAGCCCTCACATGTAAGTTACAAAGAGCTTGGTTTGAAATATTTCGAGCTGTACAGGAATCCTTGCCTATTCTGACACTGTTTTCTCCACTATATCTCTTGGGGAGGCATCCATGCAGGCAGCCAGGAGTTCCCCCAAAGATCACTCCACCCCTGTGTCCATCACCTTCAGAGATCAGAGTCCAGTCCTGACGCGCTCTTCCCTGAAAGAACGGTATGTTTAACATCCGATACTGCATTTACTGCAAAGCGATTTAACACGCACTGTCATACTGTTCGATTTTGTCATTGGATTGATTTGTTTTTTCAGAAGGATCAACACACAGAAGCATTATACTTACTTCCATAGGTTTAATAAATGTCATGCTTGTGCTTTCCTTAAAATCCATCCTATATGATATGCATTTTTCTCAAACGTGCAGTGAGCGAAACTAAAAGTGCTGCCCCTTCGTCCCTTTCCTATGAAGTTCCAATGATGTGGTATTGACTAAATGTGCGGCTCATAAAAACAAAGCCCAGTAAACTGAGCGTCCATTCCACAAATCTATATTGTGATCACACGCAACAGACGAGATGAATTTACTGCCTCACCTTCAAATGACAGAACCTGATGTTTGGTCATGTTTGTTCATTACTTATGAGAAGGGGGTTGGAGCTGCTGAGAAAACAAGGGGAAATGCTATTGATTGGGTTTCAGTGAGATCTAATGCGTTTGACCCGACGCACAGTTTAATAAATTCCGAGAGGCCCTTGTCATTGATCTGAACATCGGCTGCGAAACCGGCAAATGTTTGTTTGTTTGTTTGCTAGTCTCTCAACCGCCAGCGCCTTTTCCGCAGGGGCATGAGCAAACATTTCAAATCAATAGACAATCTAAGTCTTGAGAGTAAATAGTGGGAAATGTGTGATACTATTCTGTCAATTGAAAACATGACCGGAGTCACCGGCCCGGAGATTAAGACCCGCTCCGCAGATTCGCACAATGAGAGATCAGGCACGTCTTTTTGAGCTGTTGTTGGGTGGGTTGGGGGGGGGGTTTGAGTGAAAGAAACGACAGTTTCTAAAAGTTCAGTCTGGCCCTTTCTCTGGCCTTGTTGTATGGTAATTCTAAAGATGGCCATCGTTCGAACCACAGTGATGCATGACCTTTCATACAGATCTGCTAGTCTTTTTACCTCTATATTCCTTTTAATAAAGATTGCAATTAATTATCTCCTTCTATCTTTTTAAGAAGTGCGTTAATAATATATTGCTAGTTTATTCACACACAGGTTTTAATATTGTAAATCCAAGGACACCGCTCAAATGTTTGTGTAATTCCTCATCTGAGCTTCTCTCTTGTGGCATATTTAGATGCATAAAAAAGAAAATATCAGCATTTGCTACAGGGCTGGAGATAAATGTCTCTGTATGTGCATTTGTGATTTAACTTCATGATTTAACTGGTCTGAAATTTACAAGTCCTATTTCCCAAGATGACAGAGCTCCAATGTAATGGCTATAGCACAGACTAGTGGTTTGAGCTGGTATTGTTGCTATTTATTTCAGTATTTGGTTTCTTTTATTTCCAACTTAATTTTTATTAATTTTAGACTTTTTATTCTTACATATATACAAGAATGAATATATAAAAAATTATATGTATCTATAAATTGAAATTATTTTACAATTATAAAATTGTAAATTTATATTTAATATATAGGTGTATATATGTGTATATATATGTGTGTGTGTATATATGTATGTGTGTATATATATATATAAAATGACAAATGTAATAGTAAAAATTATAATAATACTATAAATATTAGTTTGTACAAATTTATTATAGTTGTCGCCTCTATTCAGTCCTTTGTAGTAGATTTTCTTGTGGAATTCCAAGACTATTTTTCATATTTAGTTAAAGACATTGGTCCAGTTGATTTGTATTTTCAGTCCTGTTGTTTTCCATTCATTGCAGTTTCCAGAGTTCCTCCAGTCCCTCACAGTCGGAGGAGATCCACAAACGAGTGCAGAGAATCCTGAACATCCACGCACCCCGCTGCAAGCTTTCTTTCGTACGTCTCGCCTGAGATCGCAACTGCATGTAATGCTGTCATTCAGTGCACACGTTAACCCATGCAAAAGCAATCTTCAAAACATTCATTACGGCACATGTCAGTGTTTCAAACGTCCTCCATTGATTCTGTCAAGCGCTCGGTGTTCTTCACATCCATTGTGTCAGGATGTGCCGCCACTGTCTTCCAGGAAGTGAACGAGGTAATCACCTTACGTGCTCATTCTTTCTGTTCACTCGAGTCGTGGGCTGCTTAAACGCATCACCGCCCACGCTGTGTTCCGCTGGAAGAAAAGCGAGAGAGTTCTAATTACTCTAAAGCTTCCCCAAATCCCCCCTTAGAGGAAGAAAGGAGTGCATGTTCACTGGGAGGAAGGTCTGCAGGCTGACGGCTGTCGTTACAGGCTCATCTTTTACAGATAGAAGAGAGAGAAGAGATGCCACAGTGGCACAGTTGGGTGCCAAGCGCTGCGTGGCTGAAGCCCAGCTCAAGAAGAGAACTGTGTAATCCACTCCAGAGTTAAAAAGAGAGAAGGACTGGGATTTATTTTTAAGAGTTTTAATCAAGCAGTTCAAAGGATTTGCTTTTATGAGAGTTTCACTCTTATTGCATTAGCAGATTTTTGAAAAAAAAAAAAAATTAGTTTGGTATATTCGGCAGCGCTGCATATCTTTGTGCTAATTTCACCGTATTATAATTACAGTTTGCTTTATTGTATTATTTAGTGATAATGATTTGAATGTTTTCATGACTAAAGTGTGTGTGTTGTCAGGATGAAGAGAGTGAGGAGGAGGAGGGGGTCAGACAGAGTTTACATGTTTCTACCCACCATGACTCTGTGATTGACAACCGGCTACCACAGGACAGGTGAACATCACCTTATCTCAAACAGTTTAGGATTTCTAGTTTAAATGAAAATTTTAATATTTCTTTGGTTATATATATATATATATATATATATATATATATATATATATATATATATATATATATATATAAAAACAATGGAATACCAGCAGAAGATAGAGTCCCTGCTCACCTGTTAACATGTCACAGTCCTGCAGGGAGGCATGAGGACTGCAGGTGTGGCCAGAGAAATAAACGGCAATGTCTTTCATTTTTGTATATACCGAAGACAACGCTACAGGTAGACAGGAAGAACAGCTAATCGTCCTTAACCATGTGTCCCCCAAGACTTGTGCTTAAACTTGCAAGTGCTTTTTTTGAAGAGTGCATATTAACCGCAAGAAATCGAAAATCTCGTCTAGGGACTAACAGAGTTTAGGACAGCCCTGCTGTAAATCCAAATATCCAGTGGAAATTCTGAATATATAGATGCAAATCGTATATTTCATTAATATAGACATAAATCTGATTATATAGTTTTAAGCCTGAATATATAACTGTACATTGTGAATATGTGCTTATAATCTGAATATTTACACGAACGTTGCAATATATAGTGCCTTGAGTTTACGAAAGACAAACTACAAATAGACTGTATAATAATGATAAATGAATAAGTCTGAATATATAGATAATGTAGATGCAAATTATATGTAAAATATGAAAATCATATATGAAAATCATGAACACATATAGAAGTTAATCTGAATAAATAATTAAACATCTGATTCTGAATAAATTCAATTTAATTCAAAAATATTATTGGGAGTTAGAATATATAAATGTAAATTGTGTATAAAGTTATTTTAACTATATAACTGTTAATCAGACTGTGTATACTCAAGACTGTATGTCTTATGTGTATATATATATATATTAATGTATATAATTTATTTTTTTAGCAATTTCTACTTGGCCTTGAAAACGTAAGCTTGCAGTGGAACATACAGTAAGTTTTAATTTGACATTAAATGTTGTGTCCTGTCCATACTGCAGGCTTATTCCTGGAGAATCATCCGTTCATTCAGACAACGGAACATTCTGGACTAACAGAGCGGGTGCGTACACAGGAAAGCCCCACAGAGCTGTGTTTGAGGACAGCTTGAGCAAAATCTACAAGAACCTTTACAGGAACGCATTACAGACAGGACACAGTGGACAAAACACCTGGGCACAGTGATCTTAATAGATCTATTCAATCAAATCAGGAAAACTGTACGGGTGGTGAGAGTTTGACAAGATGTTATTTACAGTATTTACTACAGTACGCTTTCTTTGGACTTGATTAATTATGAATCCACAGAGGTGTAATCAGTCAGACAATCTCTAAAATCATTGTCTCTGTACAATCTGCATGTGTTTCTTTTTTACATGCAATGCATATGATTATAACACTAAAAACGGTTGTTCAATAATCCACTGAAAATAAAAATATAGTTGCCTTATATTTACAAAGGCTATACAATTCTTGTTCAGGAAAGAGGACAAAAAAACTGATTAATCTTATGAAATTATAAATTAATTTTCTTTTTATGAAACTTGTGCTTTTTGTTCATCTTGCCAGCGGCCTGTGCTGCTTTTTCTGCCATGATCTCTTGATATTTCTTTTTGTTATAGCTGAAAAGAAGAAAATATGTATTTTAGTACATGACAATTAATTTAAAACAATAGTGGAGAACAATCTATAATAAAATCCAATTGTCATGAATACAAATCATTCATCACAGTTTACTTTATATAAAACTAATCAGCCACAGCTTTCTTACCTTCTAAACTCTGCATCTGCAAGCAGCTCCTCCACCATGGTCCTTTTCCTTTGTTTCTTAGGGATTCTTGAACTATAAAAGTCTACTGGGTTGTCAACCACTGTACCAACCTGGAACAAAAAGAGCAAAACTTTACTAAAGAATAGACCAATATGCCATTGTCTGCTTTCTTTAAAATGTATGCCTATGGTTGATTGCAACGTCAGGATTTTGATAACCATTCTCATTTTTTGTTTTCACTTTTTGTTTTCTGTCTAAGGAACAATGGCTTTTTGTAAAGTTGCTTGAGAGGAAAGTCTGTTGCTGATAAGACTTCCCAACCAACCTGAAAGTACTTGGGAGGTCCTTCTCTGTCATTCTTCTTGTAGAAGCGCTTTGGGTCCATAGCGGAGCGCATCTTAAGTGCCTTCAGGTCGTTTTTGAGCTCTTCTGTTAATTCCGGAGCTCTCATGTTGAACCAGC